>NC_053133.1:10488857-10756357 GCF_010015445.1 Perca fluviatilis | reverse complement strand
CGGGCATTATTAGTGGGGTCATTTACGAGATACATCACTGGATCCATTAGCCATGCGCTTTGGCTCGAGGTCATGGTGCAAAGGACCCTGGGGTGAAATTACTCCGAACCATCACTTTAATGCAGGATGGCCAGGGGATGAACACCCTCACTACTAACATTCTTCAAATCAGCCTAATCCTCATCACCTTGTATTTTCAGCGCTGAAATTCATATTTTGTACATATATCGAGGGCTATGTATGTTGCTTTCAAAAGTTTGTGATCACCGGTTATATTGATGTTTTTCTTCTATCCTTCAATAATGGATATTATAACTAGTTGTGTGATTTTATTTTAACAGTACAATTCAGATACCAAATGTATCATTTACATTTGAAATAGCTCTAGCCCCAAAATAAGAAGAATTAAATGATTTAAAAAAAACTTCCATTTACTTGATGTCCCCACAGTGTTGCAAAAAAAGAGAATACTGTGTAATTACCCCCCCCCCGGCCACAATACCCTTTGATTTTATCCAAGTCCAAAAAAGTGTAAGTGACCCTCGATCATTATTGTATTACAACGGTGCAAATGTGAACTAAATATATATATATATATATATATATATATATATATATATATATATATATTTTTACATTTTATTTTGGGTCCTCTGCAGTCTACTCAGTGGTTAGACTGAATAGGTTTAAACTGTAATTTAGAAACAGCGCTAACCCTAGAGAAACCTATTTCTACTGTGAATTTTGAAGAATAGCTTTACTAAAGTAACACGCCAGCTTGTTATAGGCATTATTGTGCACTTGACACTGAAACAGAAACCTGTTACTATTCAAATCTGCACACACTTCGATGCTAAGCTTCCAGTTTATTTTACCAATGACTTTTAGTTGTCAGTCTGATTGAACCATTGTACAGCGTATTTTTTCTTTTTTTTTAATGGTAGTGTGTATATACACTATTTAAAAACACCAGAACAGGAGAACAGGCCAAATCATCGCTCATGTGTCATAACCCATTAGTAATAGTCACTAGCCAATGGGTCAGTCAGCAGGTCATTCTCAGTTTCGGTTTGATACTGTGGTTCATGCCAGTCAATTATAGTCATGATGTGTGAGACATGGAATCAAAGAATCTAGTCACTCATAAACAGCACTGGTGCCTCGGACCATTAGCTAAAGATTACAGGGTGGAACAGTCAGTGGACGCATTAAGCATCTCATCCACTATTCAGCTATAGCAGACAGAAAGACTAAGCAGGTCTAAAGACTGATAATGGGAAAAATATCTTATAAAAGCTCAACACCAGCCAACAAGAATAAATGCTCACTGCCATCTAACTCCAGCATAATCAAGTTTTACAAAATACCATAAATCAGTGTAAAGGTAAGAGTTGTGGAATGAACTCATTGAGTCCTGCCATTCAGCAAACTGTGCATTCTGCACAGCAAGCCCATGCTCTCTCAATCGTATCGGCAATTTTAGTGGCTATTACTGCTCCTACACGCTTAAATAAATAACTCAAGGAGGAGTATAAATCTGTGTGCGCAGGAAAGTGGGGGAGCATGACGGAAAGTTGGTATGATGTCTACTCACTGCTGAGCGAAGGGAGGCCAAAAATATCTATATTTTTAGCAAATGGCACAGCTATGAGGCCTACACACAACACAGACATGCACATACATTTCAGCGGCACACAGCCAATTTGTGTCTCGTCAGGGATATTGTCACACCCATGACTGATAGAGGAATGGAGAGAGGGAAGAGAACGGAGGGTGAATAGAGAGAAAGAGTAGAAAAGGTGGGGCTAAGTAAAGGAGCATGGGCGTGCAAAAAAGAGAGAAAGTTAGAGTGAGAGAGGACAAACAGACAGAGGACACAGAAGGCACTGAGTCTGTGCCATATCCGCCTGAGGAATGCAGGGAGATAAAAGAGGAGAAGAGAGGAGAGGAGGCATCCAGTCTCATGTAGTCATGTAATTTTCTTGGATTACAATTTACACAAACAAAAGAGTGATCCACCAGAGACAATGTCATGCTTATAGTGTAGAATGTAACACTAGAAAAAAAGTGACATCATGTGATGACCAAAGAGCCTCAGAAGCATCAAACCACTTGATAAAAGAGAAACAGGTTTAGAAACAATTGAAAATCTCCCACCCTGTTGGCAGATTTTTTCCACTTTGGAAAAAAAAATATATATATATGTAAAAACTCTGCAAAAGATTAGACAAACTGTCAAAATGTAAGAAAGAAACATGGGGGGATTTTTAGAAAAAAGACAGGTATTGAAGGCAAGGTACTGAAAGGGGAGATACGAATAAGAGAGAGTGGTGCAGAAACAGCAGAGGATGTAGAAGAGCAAACAGCCACAGCAAAGCCCCAACAACCCCTGCCTCGCTACCAGACCTCCTGGGCCTTGATACTCTCTGCCCCCCTGAGGGAGGAAGGGGAAAAGGAGAGGGGAGAAAAGAAGAGGTAGAGGATAAAGACAGAGGTCAGGAGGAAGAAAAAAAAAAACAACAGCAGGCAGACAAAGCTTGGTTTATGGTGTGATGTAAATAAAAGCAGTATTTGCAGGGTCAGTAGAGCCACGAGACAGACAGTGGCAGGGTTGGTGGCTTTAGCGAGCAAACTGCGTGACAGGATGCAGTGCAGTATGTGTTCAGCTTCACTGGCTCCATTTCATCACAGTGAGTCTAATGAACTGGCCGAGGCTGGACCGGGAAACCTGCTGTTCACTACACGCACAGCAAGGCGCACATATACAACTATATCACTGAAGAAAAACGTGCACATACAAGCTAAGTCTGTAAAAACAAAAAGGCTATTACTGACCCTTGGCGTAAATGCAGACAAAAAAAATACTATCGATAAACACACATGTTCCTTCATGCATGCACAAACACACACCTACACAAACACACACCTACACACACACACACACACACTAATCAGTATGCTGAGCCAGAGCCACTGCACAGCTTGATAACAGCTTCTTTTCCCGCTGTTGCTGGCTTCAACGCTTCTGATTTTTCTCCTCTGAAGTGCCCAGAAAAATAGGTTTTGAGGAGAGTCATGTGTTTAGAAGTCTCTGAAACGCTGCCTGAGCAATTCAGCCATAAACTTGATGGGCAACACATATTTTAATGAGAAGACAAACATCAACCTGTGCCACAATGTCTACTGTGCTCCTAAATATGTGTCCCATTAGTCATTACCAGATTTCAACTCAGCTGTCTCATTTTAAGGAAGGGAAAGAGGCGATGCTGGTGCTGTGTTGTGTGTGTGGGTATAAAAACAGATATTTTATCAGCCTGTTACTCTTCTAAGTCCACGTAAGTGTAAAACTGACTTTTCTTGCAAGGATTTGAATCCTCTTACTCCTGAGCTACACAGGACCAAGAGTGACTGCACTTCCACCACTATGTCCTGTTCTATCCCTGGGTCCTTTACATGCTGATTATTTCATCTCAGTTTTAAATCTTTCTCAGACAAATTTCCAATCTGCAGCACAGAAAACATTTCCTGATCCACCAGCGTTTGCACGATCTCTCGCCAGGAGTCCAACACCATTTGGCTGTCTTTGTATTCTTTTAAAGACTAAATTATATAAATGTAGGTAATGGTGAATGATACTCACACAACCTCTCTCCAAAAGAAGTATCTCTTTTGTTATCTTTTTCTTCTTCTTGGCAAACCAGCCAGTGGCGCATACGCCACCAACTGGACTGGAGAGTAAAACAAGAGATGGAGCATGTGCAGTTGGGGACATGGGCGGATGACGACATTTATGTCACACGGACTAAAGCGAACCCTTGCAGACACGCAAAGTATGATGCACATTTAGTCAATTTTGAAACAAATCAATGAAAAAAATGTTGCCGTGTGGCAGAAAAAAAAAATTGGATGAATCACAATTACTCTTGAATGTGATTTGATGGAAGTTAGAGCAACTAGAGGGGTCAAAGGTTATTTGTCGCCATTGACAGACGACACGCTCCATGTCATTGAATTAAAATTACAGATTTGTAATGTTTGAACATTGTTGGAAATATTTGGGATAATGTAAGTACACAACATAAAAATATATATGTAAGGGTCGCCCTGGTAGCTCAACTGGTTGAGCGTGCACCCCATATACTGAGGCTCAGTCCTTATCGGAGGGGCCTGGGTTTGAAATCCGACCCGCGGCCCTTTGCTGCATGTCACCCCTCTTTCCTGTCTTCTGCTATCCTATGTAGTAAAGCCCCAAAAAGCCCCAAAAATAATCTTTAAAAAAGAATTATATATAAGATAGGTAGAGTTGTTTTTGGGCATTTTAATGCAGAAATATTACATATTATATATTTAGTTAAATATAAGTATTGTATCGGCTCAGTATCAGCCTATACCCAATATTAAGGACCCAGATCGGGATCCAGGCTAATAGACAACATTGGGACATCTTAATGATTAGGAAAAATGTAAGCTCAGACTGACAATTTATAGATTATACTCAGACAATTTCAACATGTTTCAGATGCACAGCTCATATACTTGAATAGTAAGAGAGGTTAGATCCTATTTTCAAACATTGTTTCCCTTTTAACATTACAAGAGAAAAGGCTTTTCGGATGAGGACTAACCAATGTGTTCAGCCAACGTAATGCTCAGAATATGGGTTTGGCTGGGGATAGGGTGAATCCAATCCAATCATGAGCAGGGCAGAGCTGCTAACGTTAGCCTACACTCTTAGCATCCAGGCTTCCACAGTGGTGAAACACTCTACAGTGGAAGTGCTAGTCAGAACCACTAACCCCTACAAAATAATATAGCATGAAATGCAGGATTTCTACTGTAGTTAAATACTGTAGAAGGTTAGCTACTTGGGATATGCTAATGTTTGTAGTTTACGTCAGAGCAGGCAAACACACTGGTTAATCCATTCCTTACACTTTTGCCCTTGTATTTCATTTTGAAAAAGCCAGCATCCCAACTTTTTAAATGTCTCCCTTATTGATTCCATTCAATAACACTTCTTGTGTGATAACTCTCACTGCGTCCCTGGCCAGAGGTTTGATTTCTATACTAAGGGTAGAAACCACTTCCTGGTCCTTCCTCCACACACCAACACTTTCAACCACCAGCCGTTACAGCGTTGAGTCGGCTGTCATCACAGGGACGCTGAGGCAGAGTGTTTTCTTTGAAGCTGCACTGATAAACTTTTCGCCCACTTCTGTGTTGTCATGGGACTAAAATAAAACTCCATTCATTTTTATTCAGTTCACCTGCCACTCTGGGATAAAAAAATAAAATCACAATCCATTCTTCTGCTTAAGCTTGGCAGTTCAATCAAAGAGTGGCAGAGAGCAATGGTGTGTAACGAGGAAATGGGAGGATCAAAAAAGAGGCAGAGAGGGAGTAATAAAAGTAAGAAGAAGACAGCAGAAAGGAGAGAATAAGAGATAAAGACAGAGCACAAATTGTCAAAAATAAGGAGAAAGAAACAAAAAGGGAGTGGCAGAACAGTCAGATACATACCATTCGATAAGGCCTGCTGAAGCTCTGAGTCTGATATTACTCCACTACGGTCCTTGTCAACTCTGGGGAGGAAAACACAGATTAGATACCGCCTGCATTAACCACTTCACACACCCACCCACTCCAGCACACAATAGGAGTGGGCATCAACACTGAAACTTTATCCGCCTGAACGCGTGTTAGTGTTTCAACAGCTCACTGAGAATATGAATGGAGTTCTGTGATCAGGGCACACAAGGCAGCTTGTACGCTAGTAGCTCCCCTGAGACCAGCCTGACAAGCTCTGTGTGTGTGTGTGTGTGTGTGTGTGTGTGTGTGTGTGTGTGTGTGTGTGTGTGTGTGTGTGTGTGTGTGTTCTTCTATAATACCTATACTTCTCCAGGTTTTGCCATATACAAATAATTACAAAAACCCACAAACCTTACATAATCCAAATTAGTGTAAAAAAAAACAACATGTAACATACAGACTATTTGACATACATAAACAGAGCTTGTGAACACAAAAAACATAAAAAGACAGTATTTGACTAAACGCTACAGGGGACAGTTTACAATGGGGGTGGGGGAGGTGCGTGTGTGTGTATGAATAGGCGTGTCTGTGTGTGTGTAAGTGTGTGTCTGATGAGTGTTTTTGTGATTATAGTATGAAATGTTGTGAGTCGTGGTACTGTGTTATAGATATGAGAGGGAGTGGGTATGAAGTTTTGAGTATGTTGGATTAGGTGAGGTGGGGTTTATATCTTAGACGATTAGTCAACTAATCAATTAGTCGATCGACAGAAAACTAATCTACAACTGTCACTGTCACATTAACAGTGGAAACCCCAAAGATATTCAGTTTACAGTTATAGAAAACAAAGAAAATATAGAATAAAATCACATTAGAGAGGCTAATGCTAATGAACCAGAGAATGTTTGGCAGTCGTGCTAGGTAAAGAGATGATTAAAAAAAAAAAAAAGTCCTCCTGGGGTTACTGATGCGATAATGGTTCGGGTGCCCCTTCTGAAAAGAGAGATATTTTGCTTATTTAAATCCAGCTCTGTGTCATCTTTGTGTTGGCAGTTTGGCAGACGCAAAACGCTTCACAGAGGTCCGCCGAAAGACACAAAACGATGCACTTCGCATCATCCTACACACAGACCTACACTGCTCCGCTCCGCTGGGAGCTCTATGCACACACTGCTTACACAAAAATGACACAGAGCTGTTTTAAAATAGTCAAAGTATACCTTTAAGTGAAGAGTCTAGTTTTAATTATGTGTCAGTATTTAAAGGAAGAACTGAAAAGTGCAGTGCACACCTATTCTAGGGAGGCTGTGGCAGACATAAAAGAAAGGACGACAAAGCCACACTTGAGTGTCTAAAGCTAGGTCATAAGATCAGTTGGTGTTGGAGCAGTCGGGCTTGGGAGTGCTGTGTGTATGTGTGAATGTATTTTGTGCTTTGTATTTACTGTTTAATTGTTTTAAGGACCCCCTTGAAAATGAGATGATTCATCTCAAGGGGTTATCATACTAATAAATATAAATAGGCTGTCAAGTTATAATGGACAAATACTGAGTGACTGGTTATGTCTACGTCTTGGCTCCATCTTCTCAAAAGGATCACTAAAGTTACTGTATGTAACTTTTTAAAGTTTCTGAAATCCGTCATTTTTCACACAATGATCTTAAATGACCTGTAACAGCAAACGAGACTAACAGTGAAAAGAACGCTATTGTTATATAGTTATTAGATAAAGCCTTTGCTCGGGTCCGATATTTCCCACAAAGTCACAGAATGATTTTCGGCAGGTAGACGGCGCTACAGTAACACATTCGGTTGGGTCACAGATTTCTTTCTAACACCGGAAAAGCCTGTGTTGGGTATCCAGCCAGGTCTAAGGTAGCAGGCGATTTCTTTATATAGGCCAAATTGTATTTTATTGTTATTTTAGAAGTTATCTGTTGTAGTTATGGTTGATACTGGGACAGGACCATCACAGAAAAAAAGGAAATTAAAAGAACTACTAAAAGCTAAAAAGGGAAAGTGAAAGACAATCTGCGATAATGTAAGTCAACTTTGGGAGGGCTATCAACGGATGACGAAAATTACGGGATTGTAAAAGACAAAAACCCACCCTGAATTGGCCCTCAGGTATGTAATATTTCTATTTCATTCATAAAATAACTGTACAATGCGCAATGTGGTTGTACTTCAGTAGCCTACATTAAATTACACCCCCCATCCATTTAGCGCGGGCGGTTTATTCCTTTTAGTCTGTGTTTGTGTTGGCCTACTATTTTCTGTTCCCTTGTCCCCCTGTACCTGTGTAAAGTGTCCGTGGGTTTCATGAAATGCGCTATATGAATCTATGTTATTACGACGTTGGTTACTACAACAAACTCTTAATTATTTGGCTCGCGGCAGAGTGACAGGGACCCGGTTTAGCTCACAAGACCATCCAAAGTAGGCTAAGTTACCGTATGCAACACTTGAAATACAACGATGCATCTGTAACTTATTCTTTTATTGTAAATGAATAATAGCTGTTTTTCATAACTTTCAATAACCTCTAGGAGTTTTTCTGAGTCAAAGTACAGCTTAGAAACACTTTCTGAAATATCTTCTTAGGGCAATATTCCCTGACTAACATCTAGCAGTTTTAGGTCATGAAAAATACATGCCCGTAGTTTGGAATGATCAAGCATGAGGGAAACCCCCTCAGATAAAAATACATTCATGACAAAGAGATCTAGATTTCAGAAATAAGATCAAAACAAAGCTACATTTTTTCTGCTCTTCATTTTTCTTTTGACCGTTAAACCCTCTCCCTAAATACAAGGCAGCTGACAACGTAGCTATTAAGATACATTTACAAATGTCAGCCAAGAGCCTTTCTCTGAGATGCAGAGACAAAAACATTAAGAGGCTGGACTGTGACACAAAATGAAGGAATTGTAGCTTAGTCAAACCAGTGACTCAGTTGTTTCTTAGCAACCTGCCTGGCCCAACCTGTCGACATAGAGCACAGTCAACAGACACAAGTCGAATACCAGCAGAGAAGAAGAGGGAGGAGAGGAGACGGGGAACCCCCCTCAGGAAAAAAACATCAGGCCCGGCCCAGTGCTGACTTTGCGGGCTGGTTTTCCCGCTCCTTGTGACGCTTTCCGTGCCGTTATATCTCCATGTCTGCAGCCTTCATGGCTGTCTATACCAAGATCAGCTATACATCTGTGTGTACTGCTCGCTTTACCTTCCCCCACTTAAATAAAGAAAAACAAACATAAGGAGACCTGACTGCTCTCCTTGAAGAGAAAACAGCTCTCAGCACGCCTCCATAAATGAGAGCTTTGTCACATTGAAAGTGAGGAGTGGTTGGATTGGTGCAAGCAGTGGGGGTACACAACCTTTACCAAACACTGATAGATTAACTCAAAGAAGTATGTGTGTTCCGAATAAGCTCTCCCCTTTTCTCCCTCTTCCTCTCCTTTCCTCTACCTCTAACAGACAACCTCAGGTAAAGTTACCTCAACAGACCTCGACGTAAAGCGAGCTGAAAAAGTGAGAACATCATTAAACTCCCTCTTGCCTGCAGCACAGACAGTTAACCATCTGGCGTGTCCATCTTCCCGCTGTCAAATACAGAACTTGTAGGTAAAACAGCAGGCTGACATAAAACACCATGGCTCAGTTATTCTGCTCAGATTTTCCCATGTTTCACTGTTTCCTATTGAGCAATCAGGTTGGAATATGGCTGGCGGAACAAAGCTCGCCCTACTTTCCGCATAAACGATGTAATTGTGGCTCCCATAACGGAAAGAAATGTCCAAATTAAAGCTACATTCACAGGACCTTAAGTCCTGGTGTCCAAAACAGCCAGTTTCCATTTCTATTGTTTTAGTATTCCTAAATTTTTTGATTCATGGTCCAGCTTGTGGATTAAGTCATGGCTTTGATTCAGGTTACACCGTCCACATGTTGCAGTGATCACATCAAGCTTTACTGTATGTTCTATTCTAGATTAACCACATTTTCTTCCCACAAGTTCCAACGTGTTACTAACGGGGTTTCAAACAGGGTTTGAGTATGTTGTCATTCCCAAAATGTTCAGTTTTCATCCAGCAGTAGCGGACAGTCAGTGAACACGTTGTTGTGCTTGCATAGCAACACATCTGTACTGTTGATCTAGATGCAACTCAAAGCCTGATGTTGTTCTTGGCTCTGGAAAGGGTTGGGTGCAAACATTTTTGTCATACCAACACCATTATTTAGAAAGCAGGCAATACAGGAGGGATTGACTTACTCATTATTTACGCAGTGTCAAGTCGTAGAATGGAATATATACTGTATATATATTTTTTTTAATTATTATTTTTTTTTAATTGACAAAACTTAGAGGCTGAATACAGCACTGCAGCCTACCTTTAAACACCTGAATGACTAATTTCTTCTCCTGTCATTACACATTCATGATTAGACAGGGGATAAAGAGAGTTACATCGAATGAATACCCACGGGCGGTGCAACAGTGGAACGGTGAGTCATAAAATGGTAAGTGTGTGTGTGTGTGTGTGTGTGTGTGTGTGTGACACAGATTGAGAGGCCTTCCACTTCGACTATGCTCTATTGACTCTGAACACATGACTGAGGGAATTCCAGCACCGCTCTGCCAGATATTTTCCAGGAGCAGCAGATGAGGCAGCACAATGCTCATGTGAGGGATGACTGTGTGTGTGTTCATGAAAGTCATATTCGTTTATTTGTATGACTTTAAGTGACGGTGACTCCATAGTGTGTACACAGTCATAAGTCAAACGCGTTGTTTGTGTGACTGTGGATGTGTGAGAGACAAATAGAAACAAAGAAAGAAAAGAAATTTAGATAGATATAAGGGACATAAGGTGTACATCCAAACTGATTTCTAAGAGGCTGTGCACCATACATTAATAATTTGTTAAGGGTGCTTTAAGCCTAGCAATGCGTGCAGCATCTCAATGTTGTGGGAAAGCAAAGCAGTAGGAAAAAATTCTCTGCAGTATTACATAACTCTATAGCTTACTATTACCAGGGGCCATAGGATATCAACTATTTCCCTCTCTGCCTACTACTGTGACCTTCCAGCTGCTGACACACTTTTGGTGAAATTGATGACTGTCAGCGGTTGAAAAGCGCCTCTGATAGTGTAACATCAGTTTAAGAACAAATAATACAGTCTATGGTTATGTTGGCCAGAGGTTTCCAATGTATTCATGTCAGCCTCCCATATATGTATAATACATACACACTGCGTCATGTAGACTCACGTCTCACAACTGTCAGAATTTATTTTTTGGAAACCCCCATCTTAAGAGGATTTCTCACTGCTGACTTGGTGCAGATATGGTGCAGACACAGGCAGCTGAAACATTCCTTAATGAAATACTCTTTCATATTTCTATCTTTAAATGGGTAATCTGAAATTTAACTGACTCTCGGAAGAGCCCAGAATAAAAGCCTTCAAGGACTCCTGGAGGTCCTAGGACCCCAGTTTCTAAACTCAGATTGCTCTAGGAGACCGTTCACGGATTGAGCCAGCTGATAGCCTGTGATTTAATTAAAAGACAATGTAACGCCAATGCATATTCTAAAGCTCTGTGACTGACACATACACACAGGCTGAGTGACGTGAATAGCTGTTTATGCGTGTTGTACACTCTGCACTAGTATCTCCAGGAAGCTCCAAAACTGAAAGGTAACACTACACTAGATTTGACTGTAAAACACTGCTCTCAGACAAAATGATAGTTATAAAGACATTGGAGTAAAGACAAAAAAAAGAAAGAGCCGTGAATGAAACATTTCGTGTCACCACCACCCAGCCCCAATCTCTTCCTCTTCGCGCTACAAACGACAGCAGCTTTCAATGCGGAGCGGAGTGAGAGACAGGCAGACAGCGGCGAAACAAACCGCCTTTCCCCACTCACCTCTGGAAGATATTCCACAGAAAACTCTGGTCCGGAGGCGCGTTGATGTGCGGGGGAGCTCTGTATGGACTGTGATACGCCATTTTAAAGGGAATGAGCTGTCAAAATTGAGCAAGTAACACCGACAGACTGTTTCCTTCTGGTGTACTTTCTTCACTAAGCAGATTCAATCAGACTCTAGTCCACCCGACGTTCACGTTCCTGCCTGCCTCCTCGCGCACAGAGGCGTGGCCAATCAGTCAACACTTCCCTGAAGGAGGGTGACGTCACATTTTCCTCTCTTCAACTCCTGAGTTACTAAACATTTTTACTAATGGTAAAAAAAAAAAAAATGGTAAAAATAGACTGCAATGTTATAATTAGGCGAACGTTACCAAAAGTGATGTTACAATTTGAAAAAAAATACCTAACATTTCCTCTTCCTTCAGAAGCGAGAGAAGGGCTTTTTGAAATAAATAACAAAATATATATAAACATATATATAATATATAATATATAAATATTATTTAAAATATTTTTCAGTGAAATGAATTCTATATAAAACACATCTCCAGTTGTAGTCATGGGTCCCTGTGTTAATTACTCATTTATCCTTTGATAGATGAGATACATGTGTCATTTTTGAGTAGTTTTACTATCAAAATCTCCTTTTTTCCTCCTGTAAAAATATGTATGGTGATTCATCTTAAACTTGAATATTTCCATACTTTGTAAAGCTGATTTGTAGTGGTACACGAAGAATAGCAATACTACCACATTATCAAATTACTGCAGTAAGTAAACTCAGCATTTTCAGCATAGTACAGCAAGTATTAGCAACACAAAGTAAAAGTAGTCACTATAAGCAGAATGTCCCCAGCTGTGAAAAAAAAATATTATTGAACCATTATTATTGATGATTAACAAGCAGTACTTAAGTAAGTTACCGCAGAAGACGACAGTAGGCCTACTTGAATAATGATAAATGTACTTTCCACCACTGCTAAGTATCTACCATAATACTAATTGCTGATATTTTCACTCATGGACATAACTGTCGATATAAATCAATATTAGAAAATTATTTATTGCAAAGTATATTAACCATTAATATGAAATAAACAAATAATTAATACAGAAAAGAATATGTACATATAACTGTTCCACATTAAGAAAAAAAAGAGGCTGTATGCATTAGTGCTGGATGTGCAAAAATGTTGAAAATCTAGAATAATGCTAATAATGAATAGCACACTCATTATTCACATGTCTATCTCCAACCCCCAACTTCATAATACATCCATGCATAAAACGCACTAATACCACTTAAAAGTCCATTTTCCATCTTTCCCTGAATGCATCACCAGTGTTTATTTTCAATTTGATAAGTCTCGCAAACTGATTGGTCCACTGTGATTTTGACGCGGGAAAATCGTGGCGCAACCAAAGACGGTCTAGTTAGCAAGTCTCTTTGGTGCAACTTAACAAGCTTTTAATATTTTACCATTATCATTAGATAAATAAATTCCCTTTTCTTCTAAGTATCTGCTATATCTAAAAAAATAAAAATGTTTTACTACCCAGATGTACTCCATCGCCATACTGGATGTTTTGCCACAATCTGGTGAGTTAGAAAACATGGTTAAGTTGGCGTTAGCTGCTAGCTAATGTTAACATTAACATTACATACAAAGCTAGCTAGCAATCATGCATGTTAACCACTGGCTATGGTCTAATTTAGCTAACTTACTAACATACAGCAAAAACTCTTAACTAATGTTACATGGCAGATTATTCTGTCAGCAAAGGTTTATTTCTAAATTGTATAAATGTGTTCTGTTATTCAGGTTGGCAGCCACCAAAGGTATCAGGATCACTCGCAGAGAGCTTCTCAAAGTCAATGTCAAGCGAACATGGTAAGAATAGTTAGCTTGTCTGCCTGGTTTTGTCACCAGCAAATTAGGCCAGATAAAAATATGAGTTTCATTTTTGTATGACCTTTATATATTGTGATTTTTGTATTATATTTCGTTATCACCAGCTATCTATGTCTCGTTTTGCTAATCATATAACGTTATTACTTGAGATCGTTAATATAACTTATAATACTAATTATTAATTTGATCAGTGCTGGGATGCATTTTTAGCAGCTTGCTCTCAATCATCCTGTGGTCTAACGTTAGTTTGGTGTAACGTTAAAGGGATTCTCATCTGCTAGTATTTAACTAGTAGAGAATTTTAACATGTATGTTGTTACAGCGGAGACATTTTGGACTATGTGACAGCTAAGGTTCCTCCACCGCAACAAAACCTACCGAAGCCTCGGTTCTCTCTGTACCTGTCATCTCAGCTGCAGTATGGAGTGATTGTAGTCTACCACAGGCAGTGTGGCTTCCTGCTAGGTAAGGGAAACAAGCAAGAATTGAAAAAAATCAGTTGTTACTCTCCTCCAAGCTACATTGTCTACACACAATACACTGTCACTGTCTGCTAAGCATGAGAGACAAAAAAATAGAGGCTTTACTTCTTTTTTTTTAATCCAATATGAAACCCAAATACTGTACATTCAGTTACTGTGGCAGCAGTTTAAAGTGTGGAACAGTTACCAAAGTCAGGCAATAGAGTGAGGTAGTTGGGTTAACACAAGGGAATCATTTTCTAGCTGCTTACTTATACATTTGCAGAAAATGCAGTCACTATGCAGGATGATCTTTAGTTCAAGAAACAATATTGTTTTTGTTGGCGGCTTTCTGAAGTAAGCTCAGGTGAAATGTGAAAACAGCAGACAAAATGTCAGTTGCTAAGCTAAATGTAGAAATCTCAGCTTTGCAAAATCACTGTGGCAAGTCTGATTTAGAAGCTAATTTAGAGCTGATGAATGCAATATGATCAAACTCAGTGTATCTCAGTCTCTATTCATCTGGTGCTAAATTACACCCTGACACTGATATTGCGTCTGACAGATTCATAATCATGCTGTTGTCATGGTTGATGAAAACAGTGAAATACAATGCATAATGATACGCAGGAGGAGAAGCCAAGAAAGCATTCACTGTCTGTGGTCCACTGTTGCTCTTTGATTCAGCAGCGGTATTTCATTTCATCAATCAGTAGAATAGAATAGAACCTCCCAAAGCTGCCGCATACAATTGAGAGTACATAATATCATACCTCTCAAGTCGCTTGCATTGGGCGTGAGACACACGCATTTCAACCCGTTCACACGCTCACACGCTACACATTGTATTTCTCACGCAGAGAAATTACCAGGATAACGCCCACCAAGTTGCGCCGCTATTTTTTAAACAGTGGAACAGGTATAGGAATCAAGTGAGTTCCCCATAGAGTTCAGAAGGCTCTGCCACGCACCAGCTGAGTGAATGCGGATTTCAAGTTGCGGCTTTCGTCGCTGTTTGTGACTTTGCCTAAGATTAAGTGACAAGTGTATTCGCCCTGTTGTTTATTTGGTTGCCATGACTTCGCGAGTGATGACGTCCTGTCACTGTTCCAGTTGAGGGGAGAGAGAGCGGATGACAGTTCGCTTGAGTTCAGTAGAGCACACGGCTCTGTAGAGTCGTGTAATTATGACTTTATATACTACATGTACATAGCAGAAACCCTGTTATGCGTCTGCCCTATTTCTGATACTGTGGCGGCAGAAATCAACATAGAGGAACACTGGGTAGCTTTTGCACCTATTATTATTATTATTATTATTATAGCTACATGTTGAATCGGCTGCAGGGCTACCCTGACCGTTTTATATTTTTACAAAGATACCCATTTTATAATAGGCCTACCCATAATACTTTTATAACAATACCCATAATAATTTGGAATATAATATATCGTTTTTTTCTTTGCTTTAATTTTTACCGCACAACCCACATTGTGAAAACACATTTCATTATATTTTATCCAGACAATGCATAGTATTAATTATTGCACACACACACACACACAAAATAAATCAGATCAGACCCCCATCCCCACCCAAACCCCTGCTGCCAAAATCTCACTCTGAACTCTGTTCAAAACTTGAGAGCCCTGTAATATGTTTGTTCTGTATTTCATATGCATGGCGTGGTGGAGTTTTTCCTCATAATTTTCATAATATGATCTTTTAAAAATGTGAATTTTCCACTGTTTTATTTCTGTTAGTCCAGACTAGGGTGTGGATTTCAATGAACCCAAAGTGTATGCATAATAAGCTTTTAAGTGACCTTAACAAGACCCATAGTGAAAATACCATTTGATTACTACGTGTTTCATTCATTGCCTTCTCCTCTTTGTGAGGAGAGGAGCCAGAATGGTCATATGGTCACCTACATTATGAGTACAGGATGATGATTTGCTTGCTATGGCAGATATTTTAGACATCGACTTAAATGTGACACGTCTGCTTCTGTTTCTGAAGGAAATAACTGCACTTTATGACGTTTGTGTGAAAACTTTTAACCCCTTGTCTATGCCTATTTTCCAGAGGAGGTTCAACAGACCATTGATCGCCTGCTGCGCTCAAAAAAATGCATAAATATCGACATGGCTGAGTCTGACAGGTCTGCACACTCACACACGACATTTGATCATCAGTGGAAGAGTGTTTTGTATCCTTGGGCGCCTAACATTTTAAGCTGTGCAAAGGTTGTACGTGTTTAGGAAAGTCTGAGCTCAAAAGCGCCTGGTAGAATATTTATGTGGGAGATTTTTTGGGGGGAATAAACACTGCGAAGGAGATGGTGGTGTTTATTGAGTGAGTGTTGGACAAATTGAGCTACTTTCATGCGAATGGCTTCGTAAATTTTGAATAAGCCGTTGTCACAGCGGTAATGTACGAGCTCTTGTTTCTGCGGATGCAATTTATCTTTAAACATTCTGCACTCTAAATATACTCTGTGTTAATCTTATTCCAGTAGTTTTTTTGTAATTATTATTTTATAAGTCCGTGAAACCAACAGCGCGGTGAAAAGTATGCATAGTGTTGCATTAGCCTGTGCAGCACTGAACGTGTGCGGTGTTTTAATATTTTGATTAGTAACATTGGCATGTATCACTCTCTCTTCATCTGGCAGGTTGGCCTTGAATGTGCCTGACAGCCTGTACATGATGGAGGAGGCTGAGGGAGCTCAGGACCCCTTCTTCGGCCTCATGGCATCACACCAGCTGCCCAGCCCCTATAAAACACACCAGGTACATTAACCATACCGCCGTACACTGCATGTGTTGGTGTGGCAGGCAATCTACACAGGGGGTGTAGTCTAATGTCTGTTTCAGTAGTGAAGCACGACAAAACTCAGCAAATGTCAAATGTGCCTGTACACAGTCGGTAACCTGCACTTTACATCAAATATTCACCCTGTAAACATGAGCTGGCTGGATGGATGTAGCGGTAGCAACTCAGTGTTAAATACAACCGTTATAATGATAGTGGTACAGTATTTACCAGGACCCATAGTAGTAGTAGTTTGAGGTAACCTAATAACTGCATATACATAACAAACTTGACCAAAGATACTCAATATTAAGTATACAAGACACGTACTCTGTACCCATAATACGAAACTGTAGATGTCTCGGAGAACCTGCAGTTTACACACAACACAATTACATCATCAATTAGTAGGATCTGACCACATTCAGCACAAATGCTCAGCTGCTACGTGTGAGTGTTTCTAACCACACCTAGAGCTAACACAGACATACCACAGCCAACTAAAGGAAACATCCTAGTCTCTCTACAGCTGCATATGTTCACCTGATAAACTACGCTCTTGTGATGTTACTTTTCAGGGTTTTCCCACTATTGATTAATCATAAACTGCCACAAGTGAGTCATTGTTTCTTGGCCTTGAACACAAGTGTAGGTCACGCCCATTCTAACATTGCATATGTGCAATATCCCTCCTATACTATCCATTGGTATTGTCAGATGTGAGAGAGCGAATCACAGTCGATAACTCTTAATCAGTATCTGTGCTGTAAATGGCTGAACTTTGCCTCCCCTCCTGTGGGACTTAAATCAAGGTTAAGACTACATAACATGGGGACATAAATATGAAAAAAATTCATTTGGTACTATCATGAATTTAAAGGATCCCTAAACTGGACTGGATTTTAGAATGCAAATTAGAAACCGCAGTGTATTTAGATAAAGTTTGTATTTCAATATTTTAAACATAAGGAAGTGCATCAGGTATGAGACTGGCTAGAGGCAAAATAAGAAAAAAGAGAAGACATTACCTCTGAATCAGTTTGGTCTTTAGAAACTGTAGCCTTAATGAAGAGGCAGTTTTCTTTACGCTCAGTTTCACATTCTGGAATGAAATGAAAAGTAAATCTGTTTCAGTATATACAGTTAGATAATATTTGTAATGTATATATTTTTAGCAAATGTTGGCGATTGGAGAGGCAGGTTCACAGCACTCCCTGGTGCCCAGCTCCTACACTTCACTTGACACAGAGGGTGAGACTGATATTTCAACATTTGAAAGCTGTGTCCCATTTTAGGTGTGGCTCCACACTTCTAGACCAAACATATCATAATTCCTTTGAAAGACGCCTCATCTGAAATGGGACACAACTTACTCTATGACAATGTTTATAACATTAATAATTGATGAAAACAGTGAAAATACAATACAATAATTGATAAGGATTGATTCTGGTGTTTTGTGACACTTGTGATAAAGTACTTTGAATAAACCCACTTTAATTAAGAATACAGATGATTATGATTTGTAATAGTGGTTGTGGCAACATTATGCATGTTTCCAGTCAAGATAATTGAATAATCTTCAAAGGTTTTAGAAATGGGTCAGTTCATTAGCTTGGATTCCATAAATAGATTTTCTTCTAAATATAAACTTCTGGCACAAAGAGGTTGCTATTTCCATTCCTGTTAGGAAAATTGTGAATACGTTTTCTGTCGTCAGCGACTTCATCTTATTTTATCTGCACATGTTCAATAAAAAAAAAAACACACATCAGTTCCAGGCTAAACCCAGGCCCAGATTTGGATGTCATGTCCTGTCTGTTTTTTTGTGCTAGAAACACTTGAATGACGGCTGCATTCTCCTCAGCTACTCTCACATCCTTCTTGTGTTGCAAACACGCTTGGCTCCTAATTCCTCCTGCTGTGTTAAACCAGGTTTCAGGTCGCCTCCAGCTGCCATCTCCCTGAGAGAGAAGGAGCAGTTTGTCATCACAGCTGCTGAGGTAAACTCCCTGTCACAGTCCAGGCACAGGAAACATCCCAGTCATCATTTTAGATACTTTAGCGCAATATTTTTTACGCAAAATACTTGGCGTTAACGAGGCAACTTCAGGTTCAACCCAGGGTTTTCTGTACCACGACGGTGGATCACTTTTTACCGGGTTAAATCGCCGTGGTAATTTATGCTGAACACATAACCTGCTCGGGAGCAGGTTATGTGTTCAGCATATTAGAGATTAGAGAGATTAGAGATCAATCGGTGTAAAAGCACCGCCTACTGACCAATCAATACTCCATTGATAACGGCGTCACCGTTCTTAGAAGATCCGGTGGAACCGTTCTCTTACTGTAATACATCCATGGGTGGAGCTTGCTGCGCAGAGAGAGAGAGAGAGAGAGAGAGAGAGAGAGAGGTGCACTCATAAAAGTGAAAACATTTAGAGACCGACAACCCCGAAACAATGTCCTCGATGGGTATCTTTATGAAAGATATGGATTTTCAGCAGAGGGAATTACGTTTAGGCTATTTGTCGGCTTCTTGAGCCACGTGTCGCGAATGCGCACATCGGTGTGAATTATACTTTTTTTATTTTCTCTCATGATCACTTACCACTGCCAGAGTTGCAACTGCAATAATAATAATAATAATAGGTGTAATTATGGTCAGATCTTGTGCCTGACTGATGGGGAAGTGATATTAATAAGCATTGTGATTTACGCATAACAGTGTCGGCTATTTTTTTTGCCAGCTTTCCTTCCAGTTTTAGGAAGCAGCGACTGTATTGCGTTTTGCCTGTAAAACCGTATCTGTGTTCTTTTTTCTTTAGTTTTTTTGGGGGCCATTTTCGGCCTTTATTTTTGACAGGACAGCTGAAGACATGAAAGGGGAGAGAGAGGGGGAATGACATGCAGCAAAGGGCCGCAGGAATTATAGTTTGCTCTTCTTATGTAGAACATGCGGCTCTGGTAGATGTTTGCGATGGTCACGCTGTGCAAACGCCGCCCCTTTTATGTGGACGCGCGCGTCGCTGGATTGGGAAACCCTGGGTTGACTGAACTAGTTGTTAACCACCGTCGTGACACAGCTTATGCGGGACCGCGGTTGTTAGGTTAGGTGAAGCCGGGTAACTGAAATAAATCCAGGGCATGTTGCTCTTGATCCGTAGCACAGGCCTCTGATGCCTGACCGACTGTCCTGAATTCACCTCTCAACGTCCGCAGTGCTTTAAAGAAGGCAGAGTTCTATTATAATGTAGTTTGACTACAGTAAGTCTGAGTCCACCAGTACCTCCACACGCTGTTCCCCTCCTCATTCTGTCACTTAGGGACTGATAATGCTCCTCCTGAAGCATCATCAGCTGATCAAGTCCATGTTGGCTTGATACGATCTGACTTAATTACATCAGCCTGCACTCACAGTTTGTTTACACTCAGATATGCTGCTCACATATCTGTTGTTGTCCTCCTCCCCCGCACGTGTCTGCCCCATGGCTTTATTTTTGCTTTGCATGCACGAGTTTAGTAATTTATTTATATATGCTTTTGTTTTTGTGGTTGCTGCATTTTACTGCTGTTTTAAGGCCCTGACACACCAACCCGATAATCAGCCGTTGGACAGTCTGGCGAGGTCAGCGACTCGAGTCTGTTCGGTGTGTTCCGTGCCGTCGTCCCTCGGAGGAGCCGTCGGCCTTCATTTTGGCCGACCTGACTTGCTAGGTCGGAGGGCGGGCAGTCGGACTCAATGACCAGTCTGATTGGTGGAGTGCTAACCCGGAAATGCTGAGCGGGATGAGTGATGGACGCCTCTCAAAATCTGGCGAAAATCTTTTGAACTGACCTTTGTCGATCTGAAATGAACACTATTCAGCAACTGCATGGCCTATTTCTCGCTTAAAATGTTTTCAGAAACACGTTTCAGTGAACTATTTTCGTGAAATACGAGATCGTATTTCGAACAAGCCGTCTGCTGTTATGGAGATGTATTACGTCTTGCGCACGCGCAGAACGTACGCTCTAGTTGGCGTCGCTTCCGAGGCACTTTTGGACTTCGGGGAGCCGACTGATCAGTCCGACTGCCTTTTCTGCCGACGGTGGGCCGTCGGGTTGGTGTGTCAGGGCCTTTACATTACTTTACTGCCATTATTTATCACTGTGGACACTAAACAGACAAAACCCCATTGCTTCTGTTTCTTTTCTATCCCCTTCTCTTTATTCTTTACCTTTGTTGTTTGACTTTTGTCCGTCTCTAATTGTCACCCTCCTTCTGGATCAGTATTTTGAGGGAGATGACCTTCCTGAAGCCACAGCCAGAGAGATTGACTTGTTGATGGATCAGCCAGACCAGTTCCGTGGAGGTGTGTGCTTTGTGTATGATAAGCATTGCATACGTATCTTTGTGTTTTAGTTGTTTAGTATGATGTCATACTGCGGGTTTGTACTAAATTTAAAGATGTGTGAAGTGTCTAGTTTAGGGATTCTAAAAGCTATTACTCAATGGTCCGCATCTGATTCTTGTTCAAGGTCAGAGGTCCAGAACAATTGGCAATAATAAAAAACATTTATTCAACTCGCTTAGAACTTTTTAGCAACATACATTCAAGTTGAGTACTCGGTTTGCCTGGTCAACTTTACCCAACGGTACCTTTTCCAGTAGTCTTCTCTCTCTCTCTCTCTTTCTCTCCCTCTGTAATAACAAAAAATAATAATTTATGAAGAACGGATGAGGTTGGAGAGCTTCTTTGAACTTTGATAAAACGGCGTTGCTGTTTGGTAGGGGGCATCAACAAATCCAATAGACATCAAGGGAGAAGCCAAGGCACTCGTCTTTTACGAAATGTGTGCCTTGGCCTTTATGTCTATTAAATAATAATTTATGTTGTAAAAATGTCCAACCTATTCATCGTATTTACATTTTGAAATGTATTCAGAACATTTTACACATTTCACAAAATAAACCTTGGTCTGGACTTTGAGAAGCTCTGGTCTAGATTACATTCCCACAGTGTGTTCCTCTCTAGGAACGCGTCTGCATCGGTCAGCCAGGTCAAATTCTTTGTGCCAAGTGATGTAATTGAAAAAAAAAAATAATAATAATAGCAATATGGACTCTGTGAGTGCTTTTGCTGTTTATTTTCAGGAGACTGTTTGATTTCATTGAGAGGGAACATCTACGGTTGGGAAAGCCTGCCTTACTTTAACAAAACTGCCCACTGTTTTTGCAAAGACAGCAAAAGGACAACATGTCAGTCGCATGTGTTCAGTTGGTTATAATTAGTTTGGGCTCTCAATTCACCTCCTGCATTAAAAGCGCAGTAAGAGTAGAGAGTAAGAGTAGAGAGGGAATGTGTTAGGAGGTTTGGTACTACAGAGGGAACACACCACTTTCGTCAATAATGTGTTTTTACAGATGAGATCATTTTGGGGAAATGTGTTCACTTGAACATCTGTTTATTTGTGTCCATGTGTTGTGTCACATTGTGTCACCGTGCGCAATGTTTGTTAAACAGAAGGGGAGGATCGGCAGACAGACCTGGGAGCCATGTCCTCTATTGATCTGTGAGTCTTTTGTGATTGTCAAATGATTGTCAGTCCTCAACAGTGGCGCCGCAGCTCAGAGTGTGCCTTCAGGGCCATGTCAACTTTATAATGATATACCAGTCTGCCTTTGTGTATGCTACAACATAGCCACGTCCTGTAGTTTCGAGAAAGATTTCAAACATACTGCAGTAAATGAGTATTTTGTCATCCGTCTGTCAGTATATTTAGCCCAGGCCTGTGATGACAAACTGTTACGTGACAGACAAATATATTGGTAGTTTTATTTATTTATTTTTTTACTGTGTGTTGTTGTATCCAGGCTGAAGGAGACGTTGCTGGGAGCAGAGCAGAGTGTGTGGCTGCCAGACGAGGAGTCGGCTCACGCCGTGGAGCGTCCTCTGGCAGCTGGAGACTTTGAGATGACTCCGCTGCAGGTTGCCATGCCATCAGAGGGAGACAGAGCGACAGAAGGCTTCTATGAGGTGGTGAGACATGGGCGATGCTGTCTGTTCACTAGTTTGTTCAGTATTAGTTTTGTATTGTGCGAAATGTAAACTGAAATAGTGAAAGGTGTAGAGTGTGTCTCGAGTGTGAACAAATAGTTATTTACACTAAGTGTTGTACTCCTGACAAGTAAATAAGAGCATACATGCCTCTAAACGTGTTTTGGAGACACCCTGTCATTTCATCTAACGTTAACCCTCCTGTTGTCCTCGGGTCAAATTTGACCTTTTTTTTTTTTTCTTCAAAAAGATTCTATATCAGAAACGTGGGTTTCTTTCAACCAAATTGTCAAAAATAATAACGTGGATGGTTCCGTACAACGCTCTTCACAAGTAAAATGAATGATCAGTTCACTACTTTCATTGAATGTGGATGTTTCATTCCATTTTATAACATATTGATAAAAGAACGTTGAAAAAGTGACAAAAATGTCCGAAAAAAACAAGAACAAAAACGTCAAAAGCACAGGAAAAGAAATCGACGAAGAATTCCGGAAAAGTGACAAAAATGTCGAAAAAAGCTTCAAAAACGTGGTAAAAAAAGAAGAAGAACAAACGTAAAAAAAAAAAAACGGGGAAAACTACAAAAGCTTACGGTTTAAATTTTTAACTTTGACCCAGAAAAATAAAAAGTTGCATGGCCGACGGGAAGACAAGACAATTAATTTTACTGTCTTTTATAAAGTGCCTAAATGGAAAATACAAACTGTTAAATCCAATTATAGTGCATCTCCTTTAAAAATGTAAAATATATATTCCAAGTACCTCTTTATTGACATCATGTCCAAATTCTGACGTGTAGGAGCCACGGAGGTGACAGTGACGCAGCGTTGCGTGTTGTGACAGCTGTTGTCATCAACCTTGAATTACATTCCACGAAGTGACTCACGAGCAACCAGTTTTGTTTTGGAAACATGTAATGGAAAGCACGTGTGGTGTGTGTCAACACATGGCTTCATAATTTCCAGTTTGTGTGCCGGAGTGGGATGTCCTTTAATAGAACCGACGCTGTAGCCGCTGACGCGGTGTGCTTCTCACTCTGCCCTCAGGTGGGGGTTCCTCCTCTCAGGAAGCCCGGCGGACGTCGCAGGCGTCAGCTGGTCTTTGCCGACCCTCAGGTCCAGATATCTGAGAGAGCGATGAAGGAGCAGATCACTAACCCGCTGGCGGAGACACTGGAACTGGTACAGAAACACACTGAGATTGTCGTACAATGGATGTGTCTAAAGCCCTATTCGCACGGGATAAGTATTACCTGGTGACCTCCAGTCATTTGTAATAATTGCGGAGGTTGTCTGTGATCTTAATCCCGTGCGAATCGGTCATGTCTGTAATTTGTAAAGTAATAATTCCCCCGCAAATGACCTACCATATTTCGCCGAAAACGGAGGTCCTGTTATAATATTAGTCCCGTGCGAATCGGCATCTCTGATTTGTCCAGGATTTGGCGGGGCTTTCTTGTTTTTTCAAGGTACCTATTTCCTTCTTTTGCGCCTTTTTATCCATCTTTCGCGAAGAATGGAGGGTGCGCTGGAGTGTTTTGACAGTGTTTTGGGTGCTGGGTCATGTCGCTATACATCATATACAATTTGCAGAAAGAGAAAGATGAAAACCACCACAAGTGCGAAGACAAAAAGAATGATTAGATGGCGATGGATGACATGTATAGCAGCATGCGGTAAATATATTTTTTGTTTGTATCATACATCTAGAGATAACGACAAGACATCTCCAAGCCATAGCTTATCAAAAATAATGCACAATCAAGCGAGGGGGCTCACTTCATAATTAGAGGTTAATGTTACAAATAAATCAAGCTAATAGATTTTAACCTGGTGAAATGTTTAGTTTTATCCATCTAACCGGACCCTTGCTTTACACCCCCCCGGAGAAAAAAGTGAGAGAAAGAAAAAGGAGAGGTCGCAGTTCGGACGATGACTGACTACCCGGTTGAGATTGTGTGCGTGTGTGTCCTCGAGATCTGACCACACACAAACACGTAGCAGAGCTACCCACACCCATGTTTCTACTGTTGCTTAATGTCAGTAAATTTGAGTAAAATCACAGGCTTCGCTTATCCCGTTCGAATGCGCCAGATGAAACTCAGACGTGGGTGGGTAATTTATAATTCACACGAGGTCCCTAGATAATACTCATCCCGTGCGAATAGGGCTTAAGTGGATCCACTGACTCAAATTGCAACATTTATATTATTAAACTATTTCAGATATTAGAAGTGAGGTTTGGATCCCTTGTAGGTTAAGGTGCACCACATCCTGGCTCGATGGTGTTTTAAGCCCCCGACGTCTCCTTCAAGGCAGCGCTGCGACCGTTGACTTCAAGGCACCTAACCCTAACCATAACCATAACCATAACCATTGCCTAATCAGTGTTGCCAACTCTTTTCCAATGAAAGTCGCTAGCACCAGCTCCAAAAGTCGCTAAAAGTCGCGAAATTACGTCATACGCTCATTTGCATATTTGTGACCTCATTACGCAATCATTTGTATAAAGCTTAGTGGTTGTGTCAGCAAAGTAGAAGAAAGAAATAGAACTCTTTAGCCAAATAATCACAAATTCAATACAGGAATTTATTTTCAACGAACATTAATAAATGTTCCCTTTGTATTACGTATTGACGTATTGGGAGGGAGGGAAAAAGATAAGCGGCATCTTTCTCCCGTCGCGTCCTCCTGTCTCTTCTACCTACACCTAGCCCCGCACACCCTGTCCCCCCTCGGCCCCTCCCCTTCTTCTAACTGCCTGCGCACTGTGTGCAGTGCTGCTGCACATGAGGGGGAGGGGAGAGGCTGCTCCTCGGCTCCTCAGTCACAGAACAGAAGACTGTTTTGGCAGTTACAGGAGAGAAATACCTTGCGTGCTCGCTGGACAATACTTCTTTTCAAAAAAGCGACTAGTGTCAAATCTGGCGACTTTTCTACAGAAAGTCGCCAGATTTGACGCTAGTCGCTTTTTTGAAAAGAAGTCGCTAAGGGGGTCTGAAAAGTCGCTAAATCTAGCGACAAAGTCGCTAAGTTGGCAACACTGTGCCTAATCCTAGTGCCGACGTGACGGGGGCTTAAAACACAGATAAACCACATTCTGCTTCCTTTTTTACTCTGCTCACAGTTTCTGGAGTTATTTAGGCTTTTTGGTGATCTCACACACACACACATGCCAGCAGATTAAAAACGGCCCTTTTTCCCCTCTCAAACGCACGTCATGACTTGAACACACACGTACACAAACACTATTCCTAAAGCTAAATGAACCGTATGTAGACACATAAATACACACTTAAGAGGATCAAGGGTTCACTGACACTGAGTGTTAGGATAATGATTTATCAAAGAATGGACACAATCACTGGAGCTCTCTCAAAAGCTTGTTTACTTGCAAGTAGTCCGTTTTACAGCACCCACAGCAGAAGTACAGAAAAGAGTCTTTTTAAAGGAGTCAGGTTAGCTATTCGGTTCATGCAATCAGTAGCTTTTCTTCTTATCTCTGGTCAGGCCCGGCATCTCCTCCACATCATGCGCTCTGCCCTCAGGATACATCCTGTGCTCTTTGCAAGGTCACTCAGCTTTCATGATTAACTCAAATACTAAAACAGCAGTTTGGATGCAAATGGTTTAACAAAGGAATTGAAGCAATTTGTTCTAAGCATAATTTTTCGAACACTGACCGATTGAATTTTCAGGCTTTGCCATTCTGTAATCAAAGACTTGCCATCAAAGTGTCTATTCAGTTCATTAAACTCCACCTCTCCAGTTCTCTTCATTCGTTCTCTCTAAGCCCACTGGGATAGCGCTCTTCGATTTTTTTGCCTTCCTTCTTTCCTCCTTTCTTACTTATTTCTTTAATTTCCTTTGAGACACGTTCATTGGCTTTTACCCCTTCTTTTCTCTCTCTCTCTCTCTCCACTGTGTACTCTGAAAACACTGGGGGGGAAAAAAAGCAAAAATCCCACTTGAAACTGTTCCATTAAGCTAATTTGTTGTTCTTCCTCTCAGTCTGAGGTATTGCTGGACTTGCCCTACTTGACCAAGTGTGCCGCTCCTGCTCAGCTCTTCAGCGCCCCCTGTGGATGTCAGTGCTAAGTGCTACACTTCACACCTGGCTGTACAAAAACCCCACAATATTGACTTGAACATTAGAAATGATTTCTTAGCTTTTTTTTTCTTTAAAGAAATGAAAGAAGCATGCAAGATGGAGATCTAAACAAGAAAACTAGCCAACAAATGCAGATAATAGCATAGAAAAATAAATAACGGTGTTCAGTGTCACGGCCAAGAAAATCACACCTGCTGAATCAGTGACAACATTAGTAAACCCCAAAACGACATCAGGAGCAGTAGCAATGGGAAAGATTGAAATGTGGGGAATGTGTCTGGCAAGTGGTGCAGTAGATCTGCCAACGTCTGGGCAAAGAACCCAATAAATAAATACATGTCTGAAGAAAACAAATTCCCTGTTTGCAAGTTAGATTCATCCCCAATGGCTAATCGACATAACATATTAGGTGACAGACAAACTTGCTGTGCAGTCAGAGATAGTATTATGTTTATTGCAGAAACTCTGCTCTTTTTAAAGCCCCCAGAGTATAACTCATAACTGTGAGCATGTTTTCTAATCTGCAACAACCTTGTGGGGCCTCTGAAACATTGTATTAGTACCACGAACATCAGCTGTGGTGAAGAAAAATACAAAATATTGACCAAAACCTGCCCTTTGACCCCTCTACAGCCCTCATCCATGCTGACCTCCAGTCACTATGGAAACAGTGTGCCTCACTCACCGTCCTGCCAGGACATGGGGGACAACAGGGAGGGGAGGAGGAGGAGGAAGAGGAGGAGGCGAGAGGGGAGTCAGAGCAGGACAGAGAAACATTAAGGACAGAGAGGAAGAGGAGGCACTCAAGCATGCGAGAGGTGGGTCTGTGTGAAGGTCCATTTTAAGAGGAGTTGGAGATCTTTTACATCTTGTTATGTTTTACAGCTCTTATCCTGGTACAACTTAGCACGCTCCAGTGGCTGCCATGCTAAGGTCCGAGGCTAATATTTGTCAAACTGTGGCTATAATAATAATAAAGGTTAGCCAGCTAGCCCGCAGTCGCAGCCTGCCAACTGGGTGTTCGGTTCAGTGGTGAGACAAATTAGATTATAAACCTTGCTTCTACTTCATGAAACTCTGCCACCCTCTCTCTCTCTCTCTCTCTCTCTCTCTCTCGCTCTCTCTCTCTCTCTCTCTCAGATATCCAGTGAGTCAGGACTGCCACCCGCAGACGGCTCATGTAAGAATTCTTCCTTTCTTTCTCAGACACATATCAGTTTTTCAGTACATTTTTTGGCAGGACAATAAAGATATAATTTGCCTCAAGCTGCAACCATTAATTGTGTGTTTCTTTATGTCTGTGTTTGTCAACAGCCTACACGTCCAAAGAGGACAAATCCATAAACGATGTGGTCACTCCGGTCAGCAGATGGTAAGTCTCAGGTGGATAGATGGACAGACAGACAGACAGCTAGATGGACAAAGAAATATATTTGTGTGTGTGTGTGTGTGTGTGTGTGTGTGTGTGTGTAGGTCCCCACAAGAGGAGGCGCAGCTCCGAATGGCTCCCATAGCGGAGGAGAACATCGAGATGCCCGAGGCTCAGACTGACACAGAACAAAGGGACATGCTGAGGTACTTCGTACAATAACACCATACACACATTCAGAACACAAGCGAGCTTAGAAACACGCAAGAAGAAGACGGTGATCGCGAGGGATGGGGTGCACGCCGTACCCTGTATACGGCTTCGGAGGTTAAAACCTAACCCTTAATCACCGTTAAAAGGCTCTGGTGGTTCTCTCGACATGACCAAAGTTATTTGCATGTACTGTCGATGTGATTTAAATATTTTATCAAATGAAAGCCCTAATAATTATATATATATATATATATATAAAATAATTCCATGGTCACGTTTTTGTTTTGGACACAACACTTCCGGGCATCACAGGTTGACCCACATCTTACTCTGTTTGACGTCTGCTTTGAAATTGAAAACAGAAAGCACGCAGCAGGCCTGAGGGGATGGACCGGAGTCACTATTAAACTCCTCTATCAGGGTTACACAGGGAAACCTTTTTAGACTTTGAGTATACGGTATGTGTTGTATAACTCAGCAGCATGACAGTGGGTGTCTGTAGGAAGCCAGTAATGTGAGGAGTTAACGTTCATAGCAGCAATAGTGGCTCTACAATCACTGGTTTCACTGGGAAGGGTCATACTGATACAGTCCGTAACGCAGTGTTTCCTCTAGGATTTGTTTTTTAGCAGTGGGGGCAGATCTGTCGGGATTTTACAAGAAATTCTTCATAGGGAAACCAAAACCCAAAGTAGGCTATAGTATGAAAGCATTCATAATGAAACTAATTGCATATTTGCCTCAGCGGCAAAGTTGGCAGCCTTGCTGTGTGCATTTGATTTTTCTTGGCTTTTGGAAAAAAAAAACTCCAAGGCTGGGTTACACTAGAACGGCCAGGACGGTCATTTTGACCATTTTGAAATTTATATGTGTAATAACTTTGCTAAATAAAAAAAATACAATCCTGCTGGTACCTGACTTTTCCTAAAAGAGTCTGTATTTTCATTTAAAATAGTTTTTATATACTGTACATTACACAAAAGGCAAAGAAAATACAATCCCTTTTACCTATTTTGGCCATACTGTCATATCGACCGCTCGGATTTTCGCGGTTTTGTTTTTAATCTTTTGCGTGGTTGAAGATGCATCTTGGTTAATTAGTAATAATCATAGTCTCCGTCAGAGAAACGTAACTAGCGGTCCCGAGTAACAAGTGTGGGCAATGCATCACCGATGGGCCAAAGGCTAAGCCAGGGTCTGTAACCTAGGCTACGGCGTGGATGGTTCTGAATCAGAAGAAAAGCACCGGGCGCTCGCTCTGTGAAAGGCGCGGTACACTTAAGACGGTCGCTGTTTACGTGTTCATATAACTTTATACATGCTAAAACTGGCTGGAATCATTACACACATCCTCTCCGAGGAGCGCACCAGCTGTAAAATGTCCCGGAGGAAGTTCATGCAGCAACTGGCAGAGGGGAGCGGGGAGGTGTATATGGAGGAAAAAGGAAGCGGCGCGCGCGGTCGAGGCGCTAGCACACCGCGCAGACACGCAAAAGCGAGAGGCAGTGCCTGCCAGCTTAGGTTAGGTTATAAATGTTCAAATAACATAATTTTAATTGTTATTTGGCTGTGAATTATGTTGAATGAATTTCCCCCAATATGTTTCATGAATGTATGAAATAATCAGGGTTTAGCCTACTATGCCATGATCTGATATCAAGGGCGTTGTATTGAATCAACGGCCACGTGCAATTTAGCTGGCAGGTGAAGATGAAACTAAAAATGTGCGAGAACTATAGACTAATACAGGCTTAAATGAACTGACAACATAAGTTATACGACTTACAGTTGTCAAAAATGCACACATGCCATCTCAACCGGGTCCTCTGGACAGCCGGTCTCTTTTTTTCTTTCTCCCTTTTCTCCGAGTGGCGCGCGTGCCCACTCGCGTTGTGAAGCGCGTGTCTGCGCTATTCTCCGTCGACGCGCTCTTTACAATCACTGCTGATAGACGGCTTTTTGTATATATATTTCTGATACCGTGGCGGGAGAAATCTAACCGTGGCAGACCGCCACTTGCCAATCAACATAGAGGAAACACTGTCTATATACTATTGCTTACGGAAACAAAATATCGGTCCATGTCAGTCGTCTAGGTTGAATCCTATCAGTGCTCACACACTGCTCGTCTTTTTTAGCTGGATCTCCTCCAGCTTGCAGAGGTTTGGGGACGTCACCTTTGACTCTCTGGTGCCCCCGGAGGCCAACCGCACCACCGCAGCACACACGCTCTATAAACTGCTAGGTGAGGAAATCCAAAGCTGAGATTTATCTTAACAATAAACAAAGTTCCCGGTCTTCATTGACTAGCATTGAGGTCTTAGAAATTGATTTTATGCAGACAGCAATAGAGATGTTAGGAATGACGCAGATGTTAGTGTTGAAATAACTGTGACAAAATAAATGAATAATGGAGCTTTTCATTTTAGAAACGTTTGTCAGTTAAAGATGCTCTTTGATGCTAGCTCAAAAATAACGTTTATGTTTTAGTCAGGTCTCCTAACGGACCTCCACAGTAGCAGTCAGTGAAACGTATTGATGGGATTAACGTGTGATGGTTCTGTTCTTCAGAGCTGCTGTCTGCTCGACAGCTGACGGTCCAACAGACTGAGCCGTTCAGGAACATCTGCATCAGGATGGCCGCGTGAACACACACACACACACACACAACACACACACACTAGAGTCCTGTAGAGGTACAGTTAATAGTCTTTTTTTATTGATGAATATAATGTATGAAGTTAATCCTTTGGCTTTTAGTGACGCATTATATTATTATCATCACATCAGATCTCACACTCTAGATATCTTTTATTTATTTTGTTAAAGGTGCCCTGCCACACAAAACCGTTTGTACTTGCATTCTTTGAAATATGTTAGGTCCATATGTGTTTGTGTTATGTTGTGAATGTGAAAATGAACTGCTACCTTCTCTGTCAGCTCTAACCACTGAAAAGAAATAAGCGGAGAAATCAGGCCAATTACAAAAGCTGGTCAGTCTGACATCATGTTGCCTGAGCTCATTTCTATTCATGAGCTCGCTCAGTTGCGTTGGGTAAAGGATGCTGATAGCCAGGCTCTCATTGGCTAGCTGTTAGCCAATCAGAGTCAAGCAGCTTAGCTCGTTGAATATTAATGAGAACTGGCACAAATCGAGCCGAGTCTTCCTGCAGGCTTTCTAGATCACACTAGAATGGCTTGAAACAAGGTAACCAAGGCATTTTTCTCTACAAAATTTTTTTTTACATAGTCCATGGTAGAACTTCAGACATTACCACAAAGTAATGAAATATGTGTGGCAGGGCACCTTTAAATTACTCAGAAGGGTGACATATTTAACAGCATAACTTAGCTTTTATGCAGTGTTTTAAAGAAGATTTTTTTAACCATTTTAAACTGGTTGTAATTTGTTGGTATGGTTGTATTTTCATTTCTACCCACTGAGTTTATCAGTGTTAACATCATTTAAATTCACATACTGTTATTGACGTTTTTAACAACTGGACCTGCTAGGTTTTGTTCCACAGTTTGTATACATTTTAACCTTTGTAATGATTTTAAATTAAGCTTTTTATGACGTTTGTATCTGCTGTGTGCATTTTTATCCTTTTTAACTTAAAACTTTAAATAAAATGGGTTTGCTCAGTACAGCATATGATCTTGAATTATTCTTCCACACTAAACATTTTGACCCCTGATAAACTTTGTATTTCTGTGAGAATATGATTTAGGTTTGTCATTTTCTATAGCATAGTATTCTCTCATTTCAACTGCTCAAGAATCACTGTAAACATATGTTAACTCCATTTCTAGTGAGTATTTTCTTTTAAATATTATTCCTTCAAGACAAATCCAAAGTAATGACACAAAACGTGAACCTTATAGTTTGTTGTTCTGGACTGAAAATCATCAGAGAAAAAAATAAATAAAAATCAGCTGCCAACAAATCCAACAAATTCAAATATTGTGATGGTGGAGAGAAATGTAACATACAGTTACATCAGCAGTCCCCTGCCTCCAACAGGACCACATTGGGTTTCACTGTCTGACTTCATGCCTCAATAACTCCACACAATTAAAGTGTTTGTTCGTTAAACGCGCTGGGGACCGCCGCTGTGTGTGTGTGTGTGTGTGTGTGTGTGTGTGTGTGTGTGTGTGTGTGTGTGTCCATGTGGCACCTGGTTGTGACCGAGCTGAGGTCAGTGCTGCAGTCACAGAACAGAAATCCTAACTCACATCAACATGGTAGAATGGTCATTTTGTTGATACTACTTGTGATACATTCAGGTTTCGGTGCTATGCCGGGAAATGTCGTTTACGCTGCCAAGTTGTGTTTTCATAAAAAAATAAATAAATAATGCATCATCTAAAACAAGTCAACTCCTTTTTTTTTTTCCATGGTGTTCCCCTGCTGCTACCTCCTTCATAGGTACGAACCCTCATCAATTAGAGCTAAATGCCTTGCTCAAAAGCAGCTTAATGGTTAGTCACCTCTGGCACACAGAGGTTACGGTGGGCTTCGTGCTGCTGCTGCATCACTGCAGGACAGAATCTAAGTGTGACTTCACTGTGTTCACAGGCGGAATAGTGAGGCCAAAATATCTACTTGGCAGGTGGTAAAAATCCCCTTGGATTAAACTGTATGTTTTTGTTAAAATAAAAAAAAATTTAAACTTGTATGAAAATCAGCAACATACACTTAAAGCCCATGTTGCAGGTTAACCACCACTGTTGATTAATGGGTACATAAAGCACTCAAGATATGTATATCATTGGTAAATAAAAAATCTCAAAAAAAAAAAAAAAAAATGTTTTTTTTTTTTTTTTTTTTATAAGAAAAGGGGGCTTGGGGGGGGGGGATAGTTTGGACATTTTGAAGTGGAGTTATATGAGGTACTTATCCATAGGCAGAGTATTTACCTACAGTAGATGGCGGTCGCCACGCCCCCAGTTAGTAGAAGACAGGCACAGAAGCTAAGCAATGCACTGCTGGGGACGGGGGCAGCAGCTAAACGTAAAAAAAAAAAAACCTGATCACAAATATATATCAGTGATCAGATGAACAAACAGCTGCTTATTTACACATCCAGCGGACATGTAGCAACGATAGAATTCCACCTAGCAAATAAAGTGTGTGTAGCTCTGATTATGGCCACTTCAACGAGCAGAAAATCCAACATGTGCTGCCCTAACGTGATGCTTAGACAGTCGACCTCCCTTTGGCTCTATACATTCCCGAGCCTGTACATCATCTGTACCGCTCCGCAGCGCTGACGTAAGGAGGTTTTTATTGTGCGGCTGCCCATGGAATGTGACATGCTGAGTCCAGAGTGCTAGTTTAGTGGGAAAAAAAGCTCCCTGCTGTACAGAACAACACACGCATGCTCCACAGCATGGGGACCGACAGTGTCCCATGTTTGTGTCCCCTTGTAAGTCAGAGCAAGAACACATTCTTCAAAAGCCCAAAATGTGACGCTGTGCTGTGAATGATCCACACGTCAAGCTCCTGTTCACCTAAACTATCGGACAAATGAGAGAAGGGAGACAAACGATGACGGGTGGTGGAGAGAATCATCTCATTGCACAGTAATACATCTGTCTACGCTGAACTATATGTGACCCTTTTGGCATTTTGTTGTGCGTTATGTGACTAAATACATTCAAAACATGAACTCTAGATCATGACGCATGCAGTTCCCAGTGGTTTCTTCACAGACTGGCAGTGCTTTAGGCCACATACTTCCATTTACAGTCAAAACATACTCTTACTTTGCTCTGATTTCACCCAGGAACGCTCAGACTGATAACCCACACAGACACCTGGCAGTGCAAGCACAACCACCCGTCCATCACCACCCTGACAGTCTAATAAACCTAGCATCTGAGTGACACATAGCACACATTCACAGCGGCTGCTTATATCAGCCAGGAGGGCAGAACGCAAGTCCGTATGCATTTAGACACACTCAGACTTTCCAGAGGACTTCTAGATCAGAAGAGGCAGAGCTCTGAATCATCAGCCCAGAGAGGAGAGGGGAGGAGAGGCTAGATCAGCCAGCATCTGCAACAACAACACGGCGCAGATACCCAGCATCAGCCACAGAGATAGAGTACAGATCATAGAAGCGAGGGCGAGGGACACATCGCGTTCTTTTGTTTAACATAGTGATCAGAAAGTCAAGATGGCAGCAGACGAGACAACAAGCTTGCTGGAGGAGGGAGAGGCCAACGTGGAGCAGGCCAACGGAGGGCCGGACAGCCCAGCAGACAGGGAGCCCCCCGGGTCACGGGGCAAGATGGTGCGTGTTGAACTGGAGTGGGAGATCCCCATGTCTCTGTCACTGCCCATCCTGGTGGAGCCCGACGCGGCACACCAGCCTTTTCCCTTCCTGGACACGACCCTGGCCGACCTGGGCATCCAAGAGTGAGTTCCAATCCAAGCTCTCAGTCTGAGGGGTCTTAAAATGCAATTTCATGTAGACTTATTAACATGTTGGTGTGCCTGTGTGTGTGTGTGTGTGTGTGTGTGTGTGTGTGTGTGTGTGTGTGTGTGTGTGTGTGTGTGTGTGTCCAGGTCAGAGGTGAAGGAGAGGGTGGTGTGGGTCGACACCAAGAAGACCCAGGTTAAGAACAAAGCAGGGAAGCTGAAGGAGAAAGAGATCACCATCCTGGAGGTAAGATTTTTTTTTTTTTTTTATCCTTGATGTAAACGGAAGCAAACAAAAGTATACCTGAGGCAGGATAGTAAACACATGTTGGTTTCCTGTTGTAGGTGAGAGTGAAAGCCCAGAAGCCGGGAGACAAACAGCTCCAGGAGGTCCTGTACAGCACTGAGGCGCACACTGACCGCTCCTTCTGTCGTACAGGAATGGATATCCTGCCCTGGAAACACACGAATACAGGTCTGGGAGCACTTCAAATCAATCAATCCAAATATTAAACTCCTGTGACGTTTTTAATGTTACGGTCAGCTCTCATTATCCCTCATATTAGCTCATAGTTCATCTTATAATGGAGGATTTATTTCTGTATGTGCGCAACCATGCCCCAAAAGTCACTCAGCCGTGGCAGTCTGCAACGAGCTCTCAGATAACGGGTGAACTGTCAGACTGATGCAGATCACAGCAGTGTGCCAGAGCCGCAGGCACCGAAATGAGATCCTCGTAAACATTACAGCAAAGTCCAGATAAAGCCTTGGACCTAACCTATGGGGGGGGGGGATTTGTGAAAATCTGTTTGACTTGTGCCAATCATGGCCGTTTTTGTTTTCTCAATGCGTAATAGAATGACTTCTGCGCAGAAAAGGCTGGTTGTTGTGTGACAGAGCAAGCTAAAGATTATGGCTGATGTCAACAGTATTAAAAAAAATAAAAATAAAATAAAAAAACAGCCAACATGCAGATATAGACACTAATAATAATCACAGACCAGATTGCATCTTCTCAGTTATGTTGTGTCTACACCTTCGTAGGGCTGTTTCTAATGTGTGGTATTTACCCCCTCATCATTAGCACTGATGTGGTTTAAGTGGCGCATACATTTGATAAGACCTGTCTGTCTGTCTGTCTGTCTGTCTGTCTGCCAGGGGAGAATGGACTGACACCGGTGCAGATGACTATGGCGTTGGACGTGGAAAACCAGCAGCCTGACTCCACTGAGGCCCAGGGACAACGGGAGATCTGAGGAGCAACAAAGAGTCGCCATCATCCAAAACAGAATGCAGATTTAAAAGGTGCCGTAGGTAGGATTGTGAAGATCCAGGACTTAGCCAAAACATTTGAACAATGACAACTTCTCAGTCCCTCCCCCCTTTCCGCTAAAACCCAAAACGGTCTCTAAGCCCCTCCCCCCCACAAGGGAGAATGAATGCGTGTGCATGAGCAGTGATTGACACGCAGTTAGACACCTCCTCCCCCCGGCCCTGATTGGTGCATCTGAACAGGGAGCAGTGGATTTTTGCAAATCATGTAGTTCTTCTCAAACATAGGGGCAGTTTCAGCAAATATGACAGAAAGTTAGTTTTGTAAGTCCTACCTACTGCACCTTTAATGTGAATCCACAAGCTGGCCATTAAGGCTAACAGAGGTTCAACTAGTCCACAGCAAAGCACATTTTTAACTCCATTTTGATTCGATTAGGAGGATTCAAACTAAGTGTCGGCAGTTTCTCTTTCTACAGCGAGGCGAGGTTAAATGGTTTGACATTAACTGCATGCCGAAACTTGCCAGCGTTGTAGCATCATGTTACTTTTTTTTATAGCATTTGTAAAAAATCTCTTGCACTTGTCAAATATGTGTTGTAGGATACTGTTGAGTAGTTTTTGATAGGCTGAGCAGAAATAGCACGGATAGAGACGGAAAGGTTACTGCTGCATACAGTTTCAGGCTGGGCTGCTTTAAGCATCAACAGTAGTAAGTGCTGTTGTTTTTTTTAATAACAACTGCATGTGGTGTATTAGCTTTAGTGTGTCCAGTCAGTCAGGGACCTCTGGGGGTTCTTATAGCTGTATTTCTGCCAGAGTTCACACAACACACCGCTGCAGAGTTTGCCATTTAGAGAAAACCCTTTGTAAGCAACAGATATTCTCTGAGTAAGGCAACGCTAAGAGAAAACACATAAAGAAAAAAAAAAAGTAAAGTACACTGAAATTGGAACAAAAAATTACATTTATCAGGCGATCAAATTCATTGCTTTACACTCAGATAGCAAAGCCAGAAGTCAGTCCAAACAGTGGCAGAAATGGGACAGTAGCAATTCATAGTGGCACATTCTAGAAATAACAGGAAAACAAAATACAATGCTAACAATACAGGATGGTAAACAGTACATAACTCTTAAAATAATAAAACTTCAACATAGCATGTGTTTAAGCAAATAAATTAAAAGTTAATACTTAGAGGCATAACTGCAAAATGTGATAATAACTAGTAGAATGCTTGAAGTGCTTAGATCATTTACACCACAAAGAACTGTCCCATTTTCTACCTACAGTATAAAAATGTATGGTTTTGGCTGGCTATTACACAAGAGTGGAAGGATGTGTGTGGGCTACGAGGCAGAGATGGCGACACTGAGTTTGGCCTGCTGCTCTCCAGGAAGTGAGGTCACAGCTTTTTGGAAGTCTGCAGAGTGCTGCTGGGCAAATTGTTTTATCAGCATGGCCAAAGTGTTCTGGGTTTCTGTGGAGAAGAGACAAAATAAAAGTTTAGGGATGACAGAAATACAGCAACATTGCAACAGAATGTTGATACGAGTACTGTGCAGTGACTGCCTGAAGATGCTCAATGAGTGGAAAATAGTATGCCAGCTGTACTATGTTTTTCAGTAACTTCAGATGCACAAATAGCTTGAACACTAAACAGTTACAGCATTCAGTTTAAGTTAGTGCCTTTTCAGTGCAATCCAAGAAAAACAGGACACTGAAAATGCTGCCTGGTACCAAAGAAATCTTTACCTTCATCAACATTCTTGTTGCCAAGGACATGACTGGAAGCAGCAACTATGGGCTTCATTAGCTGCACAACCTGAAAAAGGAAAATAAGTAAGTAACAATGTTTAAGATTGGTGTCCAAGTCCATGGACCAAATACACACAATGATGAGAAACCACAAGTTTCAGGATCTTCATCGAAGCATGGGATGTTTGTAAAAATCAAGAGAGAATCAAGAGAGTTGAAATATGCTGTATGCATGCATAATATGATGTAGTAATACTGTATAAACATCACAAAATGTAATAAAAAAATGATTGAAAGATTGGCCTGATAGTGGTTTTTATAAAGCATGTGTTGAGGTCATTCTAAAGTTGTATTTTTTTTTTAAAAAAATTTTTTTTTTTTTTTTTTTTTTTTTTATTTTTTTTTTTTTTAAAATTTTAAAAAAATAAAAAAAATTTCCCTTTTTTTAAAATTTTTTTTTTAAGAGGGATTTTTTTTTTTTTTTTTTTTTTTTTTTTTTTTTTTTTTCTAAATTTTTATAGGATATACCAGGTGTGAAGTTCATTGTACCAGAGCATGGCATGTTTTTGTGTAGAGCATAGCTCGCTCAGTTACATGGTTTTGTTGGTGTAGAGTCAGCATAAAGAGATTACTTGTGGTGGCTAAAAGGAATACTATCTATCCATTATACTATTTACCTGCTCCAGAGGGACAGCATCCACATTGCTCATGATCATCCTGCAGAGCGCGGCACACAGGTTGTCAATCACCCTGAGGTCTGACTCTTTGGTCAGCATGTTGGAAAACACAGACAGCATCATGGGATAGTCTCTGGAACACGTTAACTAAGGAACAACTGTGTGTAATGTTTGCTTTTAGAAATTAGGCATCAATACACAACACACATCCACACTTGCAAAAGCACACACACACACGTAAGAAGGATACGATACACAGATGGGTCCAGTTGCCTGGGCAAGACATCCCAGTCCAAACACGCTGTTGTTGCGAACCTCTGGATCACTGTCCCTCACTCCAGCCACCAGCACGGGAAGCAAACGATTGGACAGCCGGCCTGCCACTCCCTGGCCCCCGGACACGCTCATAAGGGACTGCAGGATTTCTCCAATGGTACCCACAGAGAAGGACCGGTCAGCCACGGTGCATGTGGATTTCTTTTGAAGGAGAAAGGCAATTAATTAGTGTTACACTGACCACAAAAGGACTCATCAAAAGGCATTACTCTGTGGCAATACACATTGGCTAAATATCAAAAGGATTGTACCATTCAGTGCTGTAGTCCAGTCACCAACGGTTGTGTCCAAGTCAAGTCCCGAGTCCCCAGTGTTCGAGTCCAAGTCAGAGTCACGAAAGAAGAGTCTGAGTCCAGTCACCATTACCTGAGATCTAGTCTCGAGTCCTAAAGAAGAGTCTGAGTCCACATCCCTCTGTATCTTTCTAATGTGAACATGTAGTAAGGGGCACGCATCATAAACTGCAGTCGCAAGTGGAGAGCACACACCCCGCCCCTGTATGAAACAGTTACAGGCTAAATATATATCAATAGCTTATATCACATTTTTATGACCTATTACCAGGGTTGGGTATTGTTTTTTTCTTTTCCGATACCAGTATTTTTTTTAAATGGTGCCGGTGCCTAAACGGGGCCTGAACAGATACTATAAAGTGCATTTTCAGGTTCATAATTGTATTTAGAGGTTGTACCAGAATAGGTTTACATGGTTTAATTTTAAAAAAAACACTATATTTTTTGTTTTACTGCACATTGCTGCAGCTCCTCTTTTCACCCTGTGTGTTGAGCTCTCTGTTTTAGCTACCGAGTGAGGCATCTCACTTCTGTACCATCTTTGTTGGGAGCCGCACATGCACAGTAGCTAGGTAAGGACTACTAGCCAGTCAGAAGCAGAGTATGAGGGAGTGCCATACTAACAGCTAAGCGAGCATTATAACGTGCGTTACAAACCTCCTTGACAACATAAACGCTCACATCAGACGTCGGTCACCGTGAGTATTGACTGTCAGAGTCCCATGGTGGGATAACTTACTGCTGCAATTTTTTAACATTACATCAAGTAAGCAAACACCAGGAAAACACAGCAGAGCCAGCCCCTGACCTCACAACAGCTGCAACAGGGAATTCAACTCAAGTTGGTAAGCCAGCTAGCGACTTTATTTGTTAACGTTGTTGTTAATTGTTTGTTCGCTTGTCAACATTACCAGTTAGCTCATGTAGCCTGTTTAATGTTACCGTTACATTTAACGCTATCTATTCAAGTCAGCATCAGCCGACGATAGCGTCCTAACATTACGTTCGTACGAGTCAAAACTCTGCAACAGTTCAATCATGTCACGGACGTTACCGCTTAACGTTACTTACTCCTCTTCACCCCCTTATGGGAAATAAGGCTGCAAAGAGATCACTCCATCGCATTTATTCCTGGCAACATGCAGGCAGCTCATCCAACTTTTAGAAACACCAGCTAGCAGGGCCGTTTGGAGCTTTTTGAGGGCCTGAAGGACAGCACTGTTGCTGCCAACTTGGCCTTTGTTTGTGTTGTGACCGAGTCACCGATAGTCTCTAATCTTTTCAGATGAATTTAATTAAAAAAGGTTGATGATAGTCATTTTCAAAACATTCGGTTTGTTATTTCTGTTTCAAAAAGCAGCAATACATAACATTCAAAAGTGTTCATGTGATTTTATATGAGCAGTGAAATAAATGAATGCATAATAATCGTGATAGTCGTGAAACCGTGATTATTCTTCAGACTATAATCGTACCAACAAAATCTACAAGTAAATAGACTTCTGTTAGACTCCTGTTCTTGTTAATTGTTCCAGACTCACAGCTTTACTCATGAGGAGAGGCAGCAGGTCATTGAGGAAAGGGGCAAAGTTGTCTGCAGGCACAGAAGAGGCCAGCAGAGGAATTCCCTCCCCGGCAAACTCCTGGAGCATAGCATCATACTCTGCCTGAATCAGAAAGCACATCAACACAAAGGACAATGTGTAACTGAAAGAAATAATGGGTAAAAAAGCAGCCTATAATTCAATATCTACATATTCTATATTTACAGTATCAATATATCAAATTATTTTTTTTATTTTGACTGTATTTGTGTAATGTGAGAGCATACACTTTAACCTGGATGGCTGCAAAAGAAAGTGAAACTCTTGCATTACCAATTCAACGTTCCATCCATTCAGTTTGAAAGTAATTTACATTAACATGTTGTAACCACAATAATTCATATTCATCATCACATACAATTTTGCTGTAATGTTGTGACATTCAAGATTAAATCACTTGTATGTGTAGATGGACTTTAATGTCCATGACTGTGACTTTGATATGCAGCAAGAGGACAGCCAACCTGTTGGTCTTCATCGTCAGCTTCATCACCACCACCACCATCCTGACAAACGGTCTGAACAGAGAGAAAAGAGAGGAACCAATGAGGGAGCGTTACGAGCGTTACTTCCACATTTTAGCGTCCTTAGCTATAACAAAAAAAACCTTCATCCTCATCAGCCTCCCCTCTTCTCACCTTTTTCTTGAGCACATCACGGATGACATGGCTGATCTCCTTTAGACGTTGAGGGTTTTTGAAAGCCTCCTCCTTGCACGACTTTATGACATTGTTCATGGTTTCCAGAACACCCATCACAACCTGGCGCTCATGCTCCGTTCGCACTGTTTCCACGAAGCAGGGAAGCACCACATCCAGCAACTTCAGTAGGGCTGTGTGTGTGTGTGTGGGGTGGGGTGGGGTGGGGTGGGGACGACAAGATGCACATGTATGAGGAGGAATAAAGTTAAAACTAGCAAAAAGCAACTGCATTGATACCGGTTCAACACAGTCTTACAAAAAAAGAAGTTAGCTTGTCTTCGACCTTACTGTTTGCAATTGTGTATAATCTCACAGTATACTGTATATCTGCTTAGAAACCACTTTTATTTTCTCCCTTGATGTTGATCATTAATAATGCCCACTGCAGCAGAAAGCAGCACCACCCATTTCTGCATTTCCTGTAAATAATAACAGTAGGGTAGAGTTCCTGAGAAGAGAGGCTTTACCCTGGTGGTTGGTCTCGCTGGGATTCTCCTTCCACACTTGATGCTGAGCTCGACAAAACTGGCCCATGGCTCCGAATGCTGCCCTGCGGACATCCTCGTGGGGAAACTAGGGAGACACACACAAAATGACAGAATTATGGGGTGAGAAGAGAGATTAAGCACCTGCCATTCATAAGTGTTGTTTAACAAGACACCAAGTCCCTACTATGACCAGTGGAACTAATCTAACGTTGACCCTGATTTAGAGATTGATTGATAATTAAATAATAATAATAATAATAATAATAATAATAATATAATAATAATAATAATAATAATAATAATAATAATAAACCTTTATCTAAATAAAGTAACTGTACTGGATACCTTTTAAATCTGACTTAAACTAATGATTTAAAGCATGGTAAGAGTTCAAGACTTGCATTATCAATCTATCTACGGACACTTCCATTTATAAACACAATGTACAAAGCGCCCTTCATGGCACATTGGACAGAGAAGGATGATAGGGCCGGACCAGCCAGTCAGAGTGACTTACATCTCTCATCTCGTAAACCTGCTGAAAGCTGGACTCCAAGAAGGGCTGGAAGGCAGCACTTTCATGGGAAACACAGCAACACAAGTTAAAATACACACATGTATGCACACAAAAGTGTCTGATATAAAATTAGTACTACACCGTTTTAAAGAACATATGACAAAATTAGAACAGAAAAGAAATGTCAAACTATTCATCGACACTACCTAAAAGATAACTGCACATGTACTACTCTGAGTTGCTGTAATACAGTTTCTGAGAATAGAGTCAGACTAGAAGAGAAATACAAGAAGCGTCATATAAATGCCGAGACTAGATCCCCTGTAAATATCTATGTTACCCAGTGCTGAATGCAATCTCTCCCAGTGCATCACAGGCATCCTCCTTCTCATCGATGTAGGCGTTTTCCACACTGAACCTGAGAGTTGGATAGACATGGTATCAGACGGAGTGAGCGCAAACGTTTGCTCAGGGATAGTAAATATACTTGCGTGTATGTTTGTATGTGTATGTGACCCCACCCTGCAACATCATGGATATCTGTCTCCGGCTCATCTTCCAGAAATTCATCTGTATCTTTTTGTCCTTCGTTATCGTCATCATCGTCATCATCATCCAGCAGGACAAATGTCTTGTCCTCCTCAATGTGGGCCTGATGAAAAGACAGAGGAAGAGGATGCTCAGTGAAATGCCGTATTATTATTTATATTACTAGTGGTGATCTTTCAAAATGTTCCCGTTTTAAACGGGCCGATTGCTTGGCCTGTGGTATTTCTCTAGAACCATTGTACCCCAAAATTACTTACAGAAGGACCCCAAAGCACCTAATATGCAACCAATTCTACTTTGGAAGAAAATATTGTACTACTACACTACTATACTGGCTTTTGTTTGATATCTAGTATTGGCAAAATGACTTTTTTATAGAGTTTCCTCTTAGCAAAAAGTGAACACTCTTCCGCTGCTGTACACAGCGTTGTCAACAGCTTGCTGCGTGTGACGTCTTTTGCGCAGCAGAGGTTTTTTTTTTGTTGTGATTTTTTTCCTCTGCAGCAGTCTCGTCCACTTCATATCTTTATAATGGAGCTAACCGGAGCTAACCGAAGCTAATCGTTGCTGACCGAGCCTTTAGTTGTTCTCCGTTCCCGTATTCATTAACAGTATTTATGGTCAGTTGTTTAAATAACAGAAATCTGATCAGATGAGATCTTAATGAGTGCAACACAGACATGTATAATACTAAACAGAGTATTTAGGATCCTCAAAACGCTTAAACAAAAAAAACCGAACAATGATTCATAAACAAAATGATAAAGAATTAACTTGATTTAACAGAAGTTAGGAGAAGACAGTGTTGAGATTTATAATATCATAACTGTCTGTATGGATCATAGTATAGTTTTAAATTGAAGTTGTCAATACATATAACATTTGGCTCCAGGTATTTTATCTGCTGAACCACAACATTTTACAAACCAACCAGATTGAACTGACATCAAAGGCTACTTCATCTGTATCATCTTTTAGTCTGATATGTTTATTATGCAAATAGTTATTTATTTCTAAATTATCCGTTAATGTTGTAGTCATTGTTTTCAATAAATAGTTAATAAACCTGTTTGACTAGTTTATTACTGAATCCAGCACCACAAGTAAATTCTTAACCTGTGGGAAACACCGAATGCTATCCAAACTGCTTCAAATTACAAACCCCAAGTGGGGCTGGGTACCAAGGAAGTAGATTGGATGAACAGTTGACCTGAGATATTACAAAGACACACACAGATTTTTTAGAGAGATGAACATCTTGTAGGTTACATAGTGTTGTATGTATGCTTCATACCGTAATGCCTTCATTGGACTTGAGGGCGAGCAGCATGACTGTTGTAATGGCCGGGAGGTGAGGAGTCAGGCAGTCCGGGCTGACTGTGGATACAGCAGAGTAGAGACTGTACCTGAAGGACAGAAGCACAGAGGGAGACTTTTTTATTTATGTATTTATTTATTTTCCTTCAGTTTATCTTAAACTAACAGACTGTATGTGGGGACTGGTCAAGTGAGTGGAGACAAAAAATTTAAAAAAACTTCAAACATTTACACACACTGAGTTACATACGTGCAGCGTCTCAAGTCAGGGTCATCAATGGTGTCGGTGAGGTTGAGGCCCAAACGAACACACTCTGCAGCAAGAGGACTGAAGACATCTTTGCCAATGGTACGGGCCAGCACAGAGAGTGTATCTAACAGCAACAACAACAAAGGGTCAACATCAATTCATTCATGCTGTCGAGTTTGGTGTTGCAATTTAAAAATATATATATGTTGGCATAACAAGAGTAAAACAAAACCTACATTATCACAAGATCTATGTATGACAAAATGCCACCAGGGTCAAGTGGGAAAAATAGTTTCTTCTAAATATACATCACAACTTCTTCCTTTTACTTTGCAAATCTCTGTGATTACATACCCAAGGACTGAGTTTGCAGAGACCTCATTTCCTCTGTGGTGGTAGTCAGGAAGCCCTTCAGGCTTTCAATAACTGGAGGGAAGTAGGGAACCAGCAGCTCCTTGGCGGCATTGGCTGATAAGACAGTGATTCACAATGGGGCTTACATCACTTCACTTTGATCCCAAGAGTAACATTATCTCCGCAAGTTTGTTTCATAGTGGACCAAGTATTGCAGGATAACATTACACCAACAACCCAACTTTATGTTTTTATTTTATTTTTTATTTATTTATCTCTCTCTCTGGAAACACATCCCTAAGCCAAATTAACCTATAGACTTGCAAACTGAGGCTCAAAGTCATACTATTATGACTTTTACAATCTCCTTGTGTTTTTTATTTTTTTTTTAAGTGTCTGAAGGTGGACCAAAACTGAACACTGCTAAAGTGAGTTATAAGCTTAACATTTAGCTTACATAGTAAGCCTGAAAAATTGCATGATTGCATCTGATGAATCTTTGACATCTTCTTACCTATGGCACCTATAGCAGACACAGCAAGCTCTTTTATCTTGAGGTTTTCCGTGTTGTTAAGGGCAGACAACATAGTTTCCATGAGTGTGGGCAGGTAGGGTTCAATATCTGCTCCTGTTTAACCAAAAAGAAAGAGAAGAAAGCATGTAGACCCTATTCTGACAAGAATTACAGCCTAGCTGTTCTAGTTCATCAACCAGCCAAGTTGCAGTTTACATTCATTTCTGTCAAGACTCAAAACATATGTAGCGAAGACTTTGAAGCAATTTGATAAAAAGGTAATTAGCGAATTTTTGACGAAACATGGATGCTTGACACACATTTTCAACCCGGCAGCACAGAAGATCTATACAGTCAGCAGTTTTATTTCAATTCCAATTCAGTATCCAACCAAATGTGAAATATGGTCAAAATCTCCCCTTCGCTTCCTGAGAAAAGCGTTTTTGCACAACATTATGACGTCACAGTGAAGTTTTTTTTGGATATAAAATGTCATAACTTCATTATTTAATCCTATTGAAAAATTTGCGTGAAATGTCATAATCAGTTCAGACCTTGGGTCCAAGTGGAGTTTTGTGCCAAATTTGAAGAATTTTAACCTTTTCAATACCAGATCATCTGTATAACACACGTTTGTTGGTTTGTTGATTTGTTGTTGTTTTTTTACTGGTTCATGGGAAGGCTGTTTCCTCTTATAGGGAGCAAGGTATGCAGGCATACTGTGCCAGTCATTGAATAAACCTTTTTTTTAAGCTTACCTAGGTTCTCCATGAAGTTCTCCAGGGCATAAAAGGCCTTGGTGACATGACCAACCTTGGCCTGGTTCAAGGACGAAAGGTAACCCAGCAACAAAGGCATCAACTCTGCACAGTACTTGCTCACTTCAGGCTGGGAAGAATAGTTTGTAAAAAGAAATTAAGAACAGAAACTAGACTAATTCAGTTTGAAATAAGAACATTTTGTATTCTGTTAAACTATAGATATACAGTGCCTTGCGAAAGTATTCGGCCCCCTTGAACTTTTCGACCTTTTGCCACATTTCAGGCCTCAAACATAAAGATATAAAACTGTAATTTTTTGTGAAGAATCAACAACAAGTGGGACACAATCATGAAGTGGAACGAAATTTATTGGATATTTCAAACCTTTTAAACAAATAAAAACTGAGAAATATTGTGTTGTAAAATTATTCAGCCCCCCCCTTAAGTTAATACTTTGTAGCGCCACCTTTTGCTGCGATTAAAGCTGTAAGTCGCTTGGGGTATGTCTCTATCAGTTTTGCACATCGAGAGACTGACATTTTTGCCCATTCCTCCTTGAAAACAGCTCGAGCTCAGTGAGGTTGGATGGAGAGTGCTGTGAACAGCAGTTTTCAGTTCTTTCCACAGATTCTCGATTGGATTCAGGTCTGGACTTTGACTTGGCCATTCTAACACCTGGATATGTTTATTTGTGAACCATTCCATTGTAGATTTTGCTTTATGTTTTGGATCATTGTCTTGTTGGAAGACAAATCCCGTCCCAGTCTCAGGTTTTTGCAGACTCCATCGAGGTTTTCTTCCAGAATGGTCCTGTATTTGGCTCCATCCATCTTCCCATCAATTTTAACCATCTTCCCTGTCCCTGCTGAAGAAAAGCAGGCCCAAACCATGATGCTGCCACCATCATGTTTGACAGTGGGGATGGTGTGTTCAGGGTGATGAGCTGTGTTGTTTTTACGCCAAACATAACGTTTTGCATTGTTGCCAAAAGTTCGATTTTGGTTTCATCTGACCACAGCACCTTCTTCCACATGTTTGGTGTGTCTCCCAGGTGGCTTTTGGCAAACTTTAAACGACACTTTTATGGATATCTTTAAGAAATGGCTTTCTTCTTGCCACTCTTCCATAAAGGCCAGATTTGTGCAGTATACGACTGATTGTTGTCCTATGGACAGAGTCTCCCAGCTCAGCTGTAGATCTCTGCAGTTCATCCAGAGTGATCATGGGCCTCTTGGCTGCATCTCTGATCAGTCTTCCCTTGTATGAGCTGAAAGTTTAGAGGGACGGCCGGGTCTCGTCAGATTTGTAGTGGTCTGATACTCCTTCCATTTCAATATTATCGCTTGCACAGTGCTCCTTGGGATGTTTAAAGCTTGGGAAATCTTTTTGTATCCAACCGCTTTTAAACTTCTCCCAACAGTATCTCGGACCTGCCTGGTGTGTTCCTTGTTCTTCATGATGCTCTCGCGCTTTACACGGACCTCTGAGACTATCACAGAGCAGGTGCATTTATACGAGACTTGATTACACACAGCTGGATTCTATTTATCATCATTAGTCATTTAGGTCAACATTGGATCATTCAGAGATCCTCACTGAACTTCTGGAGAGAGTTTGCTGCACTGAAAGTAAAGGGGCTGAATAATTTTGCACGCCCACTTTTTCAGTTTTTTATTTGTTAAAAAAGTTTGAAATAGCCAATGAATTTCGTTCCACTTCATAATTGGGACCCACTTGTTGTTGATTCTTCACAAAAAATTACAGTTTTATATCTTTATGTTTGAGGCCTGAAATGTGGCAAAAGGTCAAAACGTTCAAGGGGGCCGAATACTTTCGCAAGGCACTGTACATGTGTAAAAAATAAGTAACCAGTACTCCCATGCCAAGGAATGCGATATTGTACTGAAATGTATATCCTCTCCTACATACACAGTCCCAAGTCTGAACTGTGAGCATTCAACTGTATAAATATATCAAATATCGAAATATTGCAAATAATATCTATTTATGAACATGTTTTCGTTAAAGTAAGTGGCTCGTTTAAAAAGGCACAGTTTGCAAATACGGGGTGTGTGCATTTTTCTGTGGATTGAGCATTTTGATACATTCACAGTATTAACATAGCACCTCGACCTGCTTTATAATAAACAAAAAAAGAAAATCTCACTTTTGACAATATGGGGCCTTTAAAAGCAAAATATTAACATGTAAGCAAAGGCAAAAAAGGTATGTACCATTTTACATGTTGCTGTGTTGAATTACCTGTAAATGTTCAGAGAACTGTCCCAGGGCAAAAAGGCCGGCACTGCGCACCACCTGATTACTGTCAGAGAGACTCTGGCACACTGTCTGCAGCATTGACGACAGCAACCTAACATCGACAGATATAAAAGGTGAAGTTACTCAAATCATGTTGATTTTTCCAAAGTCAGCCAACAGACATTTTTTTTTTTTTTTTTTTTTTTTTTTTTTTAATTTTTTTTTTTTTTTTTTTATTTTTTTTTTTTTTTTTTTTTTTTTTTTTTTTTTTTTTTTTTTCTTTATTTATCTGTGTGATTGATATGGTTGTGCAAACGGCGCTAACACACAAGTTCATAGCCTTTTTGTCACTGGCAAGGCAGGTCTTGGCAAGAGGCATCTAAAACACAAGACACAATGTAATACATGGCCACAAGCATAGGGTTGGGTACCGCATTCTGTACTTTTTTGGGTACCGACTGAATAACGACGGTACTACCAAGGACTGATTCACATTAAATCCAACAGTGCCAAATTCCGGTAACTGAGAGCATGTAAGTGCGAGCTTATCTGTCCTCTCTGCATGGTGACAGAGAGCGGGGCTACAAAACACACACAGAGCAGTGGTGCGAACGGAGCGAAATGATGTCACCTCAGCAGTTTGTTTAAGTCACAGTGAGACACGGCAATGCCGGTAAAGCGGTTGCAAGTGTGGTTACACTCAACGCAGACAGCGTTCGCTGCAATACTGTATAATGGCGAGCCGAAAGCGGCATATGCCCTGGTGACAGACTGACAGGCTGGAGGTTGTAAGGCAATGCAACTATATTTCTATAGCACATTTCAGCAACAAGGCAATTCAAAGTGCTTTACCTAAAACATTAAAAGAGAAATTAAAAAGAGATAGAAAATAACAGGCTAAAATAGAATGAAATACAAATACAAGAATAAAAGTTCCAGTGCCGTGTAAGAAATTATTTTTATTGATTTAATAGGTTGTAGGGACGGGTTTGGGAGAGGAGAGGGAGGTGTTGTGTTTTGCGTGGTGTGTAAAATGTTCAAGTCAGGACTTTTACTTAATGCATGTTATTTAAATGCACATTGCTGTTTTAAAGATTCATCAAGACCCAAACAAAAACCTAAAAAAGAAAGTTCATTTGGGTTTTTTTTCTATAAAAATTCATTTTAACAATTTGACAATTTATGTGGTTCATAGTGGGATTCATAATATCGCTCCCCGAATAGAACGTTGAGGTTAAGACTATGTGAAAATACATTTATTAATCACATATTATTATGCTGTGTTAAAAAAAAATTCCATGACTTTTCCAAAACTTTCTGAGTCTTTTTATGTTTCCAAAACCTTTCCAGGCCTGGAATTTGCATTTTTCAAATTCCACAACTTTTCCAGGTTTTTTCAAAACGTATGAACCCTGAACATATCTGTTAACATCAACATCCAGATGACTTACCAGTTGTTGAAACAGTTTCTCTGGGGGCATATGGAGGGCCATAGTGTCAATTATCTGTAAATACAGCAAAAACAATTCATCAAGATTAAGCTTTCTTGCAACTCCAATGAATCTACTTAAGTTGTTGCAAAGTATATTTTCTTACACAACAGAAGAACACATTGTATATCAACACAAATACCTGAGCAGCACAGTGTTTGGGATTGTCATTGTCTGTGCCGTCTCCGCTGTCATCCTCCTCATCCTCTGGGTCATGCTCCCCAGGTGGGGGAGCTGCAATCAGCACAGGGAAAATGGTCTGCAGGATGGGGTTCAGCAGCTTCTGCTTCAGCACCGTCTACAAAGTAGATAAAATTAAGATTTTTTTTATTTAGTCTATATATAATGTTACAAAGCTAAACACTTCGTAGTTGGCCAGTAAAGCAGAAAGTAGAAATCTTCCATCTTTTGTTTCAAATGACTCATACCTGTTCTTGAGCCTTGTTACTAATTTATTTATAGTAACATATGGTTTATTTTACCTTGCTCTTCAGCTTGATGAGGAAGGCAATACAAGAGAGTGCTTTCACCCGCAGAGAGTCACTCAGTGTGGTGTCACTGCCCACCTGACACAAACATTGATATTGAACATGTTATAATCTGTCAATTCTGAAATTAAAATAAAATTCACAACACAACAGTGGGAAGTAAAGACAGAATTCAGACATTCAGCTCCCACCTCCAAGCAGAAGCGGACAATCTCAGAAACATGAGGGACGATGATGGACACCTCACTCTCCATGAGCTCATTAAACACCTCCATGGCCTCGCTGGCTTGGCCCTGTGCAAACACAGACAAACGTAATAATTCGACAGGTCTGAGTGATTCATACCCTTAAATTAATTTAACTGGCAACAGAAACAGGATTACTTGTTTAAAAAAAATAAAAAATAAAAAACATACTACAATTTACCTGATCTGCCTTGATGAGGTGTTTCAAAGCGACAATCAGATTTGGGATGATAGAACGCATCAGGTTCTGTAAGGCAGCAATGTGTCACATCGGTCATTAAAAAGTGTATACATCTTTCCCATTTGTAATGTTTTGAATGTCTATATACTATTTGAAAACTGTTGCTGCCAAATGTCAAAGTTAAAACTGCCTCACCATCTCTTCTGAGCCAGTGTATGCAGTAATGGCTGTAAGGGCGAGGATGCAGTAGTACAAAGCTGTCGGGTTGTTGTGGTCCTGCAGTACAGTACTAAACAGCTGTAGCAGCTGGCAGTAGTGAGGCTTGAAAGGCTCAGGATTGGACTCCATCACCTTATTCAGCAGCAGGAGGCCAACCTGTTAGGACAGAAGAGCGTTGATATTCCAAGGCTGTGATTGACGAAGATCGTGTTATACAATCTAACAGGAGACTGAAGTAGTTAAACAACCCCAAACAAACTGTAACTCTTAGGTCATGAAATGAAAAATGCAATACACCACAGCTGTAGCCACAGATTGCAAATTAGACTAGAGGTGTTCAGCAATCATTTGAAGGTCCTAATGAAAATAATAAGTTAACTGTTAAATTAGTAGATAAATGAACCGTATCTAAATTCGTAGGTGTTACATGAAGCCTGTACCTGTCGTTCATGAGGGTTGCTGCTCTTGGTGGATTGATTGAGAAACTGCAGCAGGGCAGGCCAGCGGTCTGGTGTTTCATGTTTGACCATAACTGCGCACAGTTGGGAGAGTGAATGCTGCACTGTGTGCCTGCAAAATTGATTTATAGATTTAGTTCAGGCTCATTCCTATGTCACATGTGTATGGCTGCATATGGCCATACACACTTGAGATAACATTTTATATGTCAGCGTCATTTACAACACATACAATCTGGTTAATTGAAGACACAATAAGTTAATTAAATAAACCGAATAGCTTACTCTGTTTCCTGCATGAAGGCCTGCAGCACCACCGCCTTAAGGCTGCATGAATGAATAAGGGCAAACATCACAATTACAACTTATTTTCAACTTAATTTCAACTATAACTGGGTGTAGTGTAAATTCGTCAATGAAAACAAATCTGTGAACCTTTCTCTATCATTAGGGATAATTTTTTTCCAGTGTTTCTTCACTCTCATCCTCAGCATCACTGCAGCTGACTGACGAATCTAAGATGTACAATCAGGTGAAGTTTACAAAGATGAAAGTACACAAGGACAAATGCTGATACCCATCACTCGCTATTTACACACACACACACACACACACACACACACACACACACACACACACACACACACACACACACACACACACTGGAAATTATACTTATCCAATAGTATAAAACATTCTTTCACTGCTCACACAATACCTGAGGGTTTTGGGAGCCACTCATGACAGCACATAGTGCTGGTATAATGGCTGGGTCTTTGAAAGCCTGTTTCAGCTGGGCGGTGGCCTAAAAGGGGGACAAAAGAAGTCTGACCAAGTTAGACTGGCTGCCACAAAGCTACATTATTGCAGAAATCACAGGACACAAACGTACATTACAAAATGCAGCCAACTGACTCAGCCCGAGGCCTGAATTAATTTTTTTTGGAACTAAGTTTAAGTTATCTAACGTTACATGACATCTAATAACGTTAGAACACATTGGTGCTGTAGCTAGATATATCATGACCAACTGCTTGACAGTCAGTCGGCCGTTTATTGCCAGACGTTTATTTCGCTAGCTTAACGTTACTTCGATAACCGTTAGTTAACGTTAACTGTTAGTTTTCAAACTTGTCGTCTGTCTAACAAACTAGCTAGCTAGAAACGTAGCTAAATGCTAACTTGAAAAAAAGTTATTTGTGGCTTTAACGTTACCTGCTGAATGGCAGCATTATCGGGCTGTGTCAGCTGTAAAAGAATTCGCTCAAGTTCCTCGGTCATCTTGACAGCTCAGAACAAACGTTACCACCTTTAGTTAACCTGTTGTGACCGTTAGCGGTACTATTTCTAATTAACCGGTTTAGATAAACGAGTTGTCCTTCTGTGTTGTGGTTACCAACGGTGTCCCAAGTATGTTACAGCTGTCAAATATGTAAAGAGAGCCTCTCTGGGTAGGTCTTATAGCTAGCTAGCTACCAAATTTGCTGTAAAAAAAAAAAAAATCTCTTTTAAAAAAGTCGGATACGTATGAAGCTATCAAGCCGAAAAGGAGAGTCTGACAGATTCGAACCCCCTAGCTCGGTCTGGTCCGTTTAGGCTTCAACTGCCAGCACGCGGAGCAGAACCGGCCAGGAGTTCCATGTGAGTTGAGTTAAAGGGACCTGCTGCTATCAGTTTGCATTCAGTCTGACAAAAACAAACAGCGCCTCCCAGCGGAGAGGAGGGCGTAGTGCAAATCTAAAAGTGGTGGGCAAGTAACTGAGATATTTATGGCAGTTGTCGTGCAACATTGAGTTACTTATACATAGACCTACTTTAGTATTATCAAAGCTTGGTATTATACTAAATGGTATGCTACTTTATACGTTTACGTCACTACATTTAAAAGATATTGTACTTTTTATTCCAGTACATTAATCTGACAGCAATATTACTCACTTTGCAGACTTTAAATACCAAAAATTCACTCAATTACAAGTTTAGTTATACCTAGCTAAAACTGATGCAGTCTAATATATCTGCCCTGCAAGCATACCTTCATGAAAATTATAATATATTATAATTTTCGAACTTTTTAGAGAGGTGTTGATTTAAGTGTATGGTAATTTTGGAGGATGACAAAACTATCTGTTTAGCTCAGGTTTTCATGTAAAAAAATGAATATTAGCTTATATAGTTATCTCAAAATTAAATATCAGTCTCTGTTGGTCAGACTATAGTCTTCCTTTAAGACCTTCCTCCCCAGCACTGCGGAGGAGCGCCTGGCTAGTCCACACAGCATTCCGGCATGGTGCTCTGGTTTATTGGCATTTCTTTCTTTTTTTAAAAGATTCTTTTTTGGGGGCTTTTACCTTTATTATAGAGTGACAGTGGATAGCCAGGAAAGTGGGAGATAGATGGGGATGAAACGCAGCAAAGGGCAGCAGGTCGGATTCAAACCCGCGCCGCTGCAGGACTGAGCCAACATGGTGCTAACGCTCCTACTGGGTGAGCCAGAGGCCGCCCGATTGGCATTTCTTTAAATCAATCACAATCGTCATGGGCGGGACCAAGCGCCTGACAGAGCCACGGTGCCTCTGCAAACTGGCCTCAGGAAGGAACTTGTTTTGGTGGAACACGTGTACGTTCAAAAGTTGTTTTATTCGTGCAACAGAAAACCCACGACGTTCCACTTCCGGGATTGCTCCGTTGCCGCCGGAAATTCCGCCGGATTTCACTCTTTTCGGCCAGATGTCTGTTACCTTCCGCTTTCTTTGTGTTGAAATTTTTAACGCTCGTCTAATTATGAGGACTATGGTTAACTGCTCCTCAGATCTCTGCAGGGTAAATCCAGACAGCTAGCTAGACTAAATGTTTAATCTGAGTTTTCTGTTACACGACTAAAACAACTAAAAGGCACCATCTATGTCAAGTACTGATATTTGCAACATTTAGCCGATATATACTTGTATACTTACGCATTTTTAGCGCAAGGCTTAGTAATCAAGATTTTTTTACTAAGGTAAAGGACCTGTACGGTACTTATTCCACCACTGATTTATATTGCATGAAAAGTGCCTTGTGGTTGCAGTTGGGAGAAAGCTAGCCTCATTTGCACACTTTTCAGACAACAAAGGAGATACTCATGGTGTTGCATTTCCCGCCCAAAACACCCATTACCCAAAACACAACATCAGTGACTAATCTGCACTACACAAGAAAGCAAAGCTGAAGAAGCAATCATGTAATTTGAGGACAAGAAGTCAAATTCAGCATCAGTTAGTTAGATATGCTTACGCCTACCAGGTAATCAGTATTTACTGTTATACATTTATTACAGGAGGGTAAGAAAATCTACCAAGGTTTTTGCAGTAGGAAAAAAAAAATGCAAACAAACCATAATTGATTAAAATGAGCATGTTCAAATGTATGGATACTCTAAGCTTGTACACCCTTTTTTCACAGTAGCAGTGCCTCACAAATACACTTACAAAATAGAGTACAGTATGCCTAGTCGTCAGAGGCCAATCTGTTGGCCCCTTACCACATACCAATGCTACTCCTGCACAGCTGCCACTATACACACCTACACCATCAACCCCCCTCCTAAACTTCTCAGCTCATACACGATCAGACGAACACACCCTGTCGAGGCAGAGATCAGTAGAAATGCTAATGTACCCATTAGGCTCACTGTTCGCACATTATTTCAGCACTAAGTAAATCATTACCACCTCAATACAGGCAAGGAATGGGAACACAAACAAGCACTTGGATGGTAACACCTGGCTAATCTAAATCATCTTTATGAAAAGGATTGCAAATGGAGGTAAAGGCCGTTTGCATCAACATGCCCAACCCGCTGTACAGAATGGGGAAATGTTGGGCTTTGAAGCTATGGTCTGTCTTTCAACACTTATGTTCAAAGTGCAGAAATTAAAGAGTTGAATATGTTTTACTAAACATTCTGTGAAATACATTTTTAGTAAGCAGCTCCGCTGCCATAGATTTAGATTTCTCAATCATTAACAAAAATGCTGACTATGAAGTATTTGTGGTTCATAAACTATTCATGCTTGAGACCCATATGTTGTATTTAGTCCATTGATCTGGCACTGAAGCTCATGAAAACATTCTTAATCATGCAACTGGAGTCAACAGACTATTTGGAAAGCCGCTTTTGGTTACTAAGTTATGTTTTGTGAAACTGCCTGGTACACAAAACCCTTCCCTGCTTAGCTAGATCTTTTGCTGCACAGTGTATTCATCCAGGCAGGGAAGCATGTTTTGTACCAACAATCAAGATGCCATAAAAAAAAGATCATGTTTTCCTGAAATGCATTATCAGGGAGTTGCAATACTGCCCTTTTCTTGCCTTCCTTTCCTTCAAGATAGCTAAAGGTGTCCTCCCTACCCTACTAACAAACACAACCGCAAAACACCACCAGTAGTAACTATCTGAGCCTCAAAATTAATGTCTTTAAAAGAGACTTATCTCTTGATTGCAAATACTGAATTTGGGCCACACAATTAGGAGCATTTAGGCATGAGGTAACCGTGAGGTAATATGATTAAACAAATTATAAATAATCATTTAAGAATATGCATCATGCACATTATCAGATTAAATAATGTCCTTAAAAAATATTTTGACACACAAACACTCTTCAACAAAGGGCCTCAATTAGATTCCTTATCATCATGCAGGCTCATATTGTGCTCAAATAGTGCATATTCATATTACCAAACAAAATTACATTTATTGATATTACCACAAAACAATTTCCAAATTCCCATTCCAATCCACTAAAACTCGTGTAACACTGTGGGCCATTTTACTTTTCTGATCTGTGGTATTGAGACATCACTCACTAAAAAGAAAGATTCTAGATATTCAGTGTACCTATACTTTGATTTTTTAAATATAGGATGATGATATTACAGAAGTGGGTTACTTAAAAATTAACTTAACTTAATAACTTAACTTTATTTTTGCCTCCAAACTTGACAAATTAAAAGCAAAGAATAACCCTACCTATGTGGCCAATGAAATTACGTTACTGCCGCCCATGAAGGGTGAATCAAAGAGATTGGCTCAAATCAAAACACCCACCTACATACCTGCCCACAGAACGGCCACCACACCCACAATCCCACACGTCTTTATAAACAGCATCTGGAGGCTGGTGGCATTTTCATTTTTGAAGTTAGTTGGCGCTGCTTGTTTTAACTGGACAGGTCATTGCTTTTTTTGTCTTTTCAGATCTACGGGGGTGCCCACCTCCATTTTAAGCATTTTTAACACCAATACTTTTTTGGTTGTTCCATTATTTTTCTTTTTATCGCGAGACGCACATTTTGCCAGAGAGATGGCAGACTGGAAGACGCAGATAAGTTACAACTACAGCCCTTCTTACCATGCATACGCCTACGGACTCGTGTACCCACCCGGTTCAGAGCAAAACCACGCGAACCTGACTAACTGGGGAGAAGCCGGAGTCACGGATTTGAGCAACTACAATGCCGGGGTGACACCGGCCTACTACGCCACCACCGCCAGAACCCGGGAAGAGTCTTCACCTCGCAGTCCGGAGCAGCATGACCTGAACGGCCCTGGTCCCTACCAGGGCACCGGGGTCGTCTACCTCGGTGACACACAGGCAGGCCGTATGCTCCTGGCCGGACCTCCCCGGACTGCTTACGACGAACGGTCACACGAGGCCAGACGGGCCGGGAGCGATTCCACTAGTGACTCTGAGGCACACACCTCACCGGGTATGTAATTCTGATTTTAGCATTTTGCAAAGATGTTAGCTAGCTAGCTAATCATAGCAGAAAAGACCGTGGACCTTCCCTGTGCTGTTGGAACTTAACTGGAAATTAACAATAACTTAATTATAAGGTTTTGCATCAGTGCTTACATTTTCGCGTTGGTTGCTGAAAGCTATAATTTCTTCCGCCAATATTGCACCCAAAGTCCAATTCAGTTCCATCTTGGTCGTGAAAGAGATTCCCAAACATCCCGCCACTGACTTTACTGAACGCTCCTGGAAAAAGCCAAGTGGCGACATCTCGCGACAGAATCCGAGAAAGTTTAGGTTAGATATGCCTTGGAAAATGGGGCATAGTTTACATTTAATGTAAATGTGAGGCCTTGGAAAATGGGGCATAGTTTACATTTAATGTAAATGTGAGGCTCAATAAGTTTAAAAAAAAAATTTTTATTTATTTTTTTTGTAAAATGTCATCTCCTACAGTTGCTGCCAATGCTTTGGCAAATCCACGTTGACCCTGTAGCTCACCCTTCTCACAATTTGTTCCCTTTCACTTAGATTCATGGAGTTCTGGCAGCAGCCGAGAAGGAGTTCTCCCCCAGGCAGACCCTGCCACCTGGGTGAAGAAAGAACTCAACGATGAGGCAAGCAGCAGGAGCCCTGATGCCAGCAAAGATGTTTCAAGCTCAGTCATGGAAGAGCCAAGGACCTTTGCTGTCAATGAGAACGATGGCATCAAGAAGACTACTGCTGTAAATAACCCTAAAGTAAAGGCCCGTGCAGCCTTCTCAGAGATTCAGATGAATACTCTTGTCCAGCGCTTCAGTGTTCAGAGGTACCTCACCCCTGCTGAAATGAAGAACCTTGCAGAGCTGACAGGGCTGACCTACAAACAGGTGAGGCATTAAAAAGGTTGTTGGATCACAAGCACAACAAAATGTATGCATGTTCACTTTTTGATCAGCTGGGATCTCCATCTTATTTATAGGTTAAGACGTGGTTTCAGAACCGAAGGATGAAGCTAAGGAGGCACCAGAAAGACACCAGCTGGGTGTCTGAGCGCTACAACAAAGGCAGCCCGGTTCGTGGAACCATGTACACCAACATTCCCTCACATGGACAGTCTGTAAGTAGCTAGCTAAAGCATTATTTGCTCAAATGGTAAAGGCAGATAAAAGTGAGACTATTGTCCTGCCCAGGTTTCCTGTTAACTGAGAACAGAGAAAAAGCGGTTTGGACATAGAACAAGACGTCCATAATGGAGGCCTAACCGTAGTCTGGTTATGGCCTTAAAGGCGAGACGAAACAAGGTCAAAATATATGATGTGATAAAGGAGACTATATGAATTTGCTGCTTCTACTAAATTGAACTACCACTTTATTTTCCTTTTCAGTATCCGGGAGAAGCCCGGCCCCAGCTTAAAGAGCAATACAACCAGCACATGATGGAGGCAGCCTTTAAGAAAAATCCACAGAACATGGCCTTCTATCTGGCTACTATGGGCTCTGCTGCTGGATCTGCTGGCTACCCCTCCTGGGCACCTGGCACACCCCAGACTGCAGTGCCCTCCAGGCCCCAGGCAGCTGGTTGGTCCATGCCCCAGGTGGCTGGCTGGTCCAGGCACTATGAATACAATCCCAATGCCTTTACCTCAGCCAGTGACTCTGCTGAAAATGACGCTGGGCAGGACACAAGCTTTGAAGGAAAAGATGGGGAGCATGTCAACAGCAGCACAACAATGGTACATAATGCCAGCCAGTAGTCTATGTTCAGCTGCTAAGCTAATAAGCTTTTCTGTAAGTTGGTATTAAGTTTTCTGACTAGTTTGTCTTTGGCCGGTGTGTACATATTCCCTGTTCATACTCCTGTTGAAAAGAACTTTTTTTACTATGAACTTTTATTTTTATATGCAACTATTTAATGTATTGTGTGTTCCTTGCGCTTGGTGATACGAGATAGGTCCAAGTTGGATGCATTCTTTGGATTACATTGTTTTTTTTGGAACTGTTTTAAGGCCAAGTGCTGATACAGATCTGATGTGCACACTTTTTTTTTACATAAATACCAGTTCACTTTGTTTCACGAGTGTTTTTTTTTGTTTTTTTCTGAGAGCATGATTAATATTGCAATATAAATTTACAAATAACTTCTCTAATTTGATTGAATAGTGCATGTAATGCACATGTGTCAAACTCGAGGCCTGCGGGCCATATCCGGCCCCTTGCAGCTTTAGATCTGGCCCGTGTATATATCAATTTGGGTTCACAATAAATTTTAGTTGTGTGCCAAATGAAAAAACACAGGACGGAGTTTTTTTTAAACTGCAATTACATGACATTCAAAGCAAAATATGGAAGATTTGCTGATTCTTAGACTCAGAAATTCCCCCAGAATCAGAGTTTTCATATTCAGGCTGTGAAATAGGTTGCTGTTAAAAAAAATTATCATTGTTTTGCTTGATTTGCTAACTTCTATAATGGTTAAGGAACTCTTTTGATGACTTTTGTAGGGCTTCATGTCAACAAAAATACGACAGTGTACAAAAGTCAGGAAAAAGCAACAAATTTACAAAAAGGTGACAAATTTGAGAGCCACAAAAGTCGGAACCAAAACAAAAATGAACTCTACATGTCTGGCCCTTTGTGTGATTCTTTTTCCAGTGTGGCCCTCAGTGAAAATTAGTTTGACACCCCTGATGCAATGTGTGACTGGTGGCGTTGTGGCTAAAAGTGAAATATTTGTATTTGCAGTCCACCAAGACTAGTAGGGCAGTTTGTCACACTTGCCGTAACCCCAGCATTTCATCACAATTTATGCTAGTGTTTCAATTGGCTATGCAAGATGCGGTGAATATGCTCTTAAAATTGTAAAATAATTTGAAGGGAAATGTATAATCGTGGGTTAAAAAAATAGTCGAGTAATGTTTGCTGGCAATATTGTATTAAAAAGCATTTATTGAAAAGACTATTTACACAACGAAAATCGCAGTCAATGCTGACCATAATACAATAATATTGCTCCCATCACCAATATTTTGCAACAGCTCTTCAATCTAAATTTCATCATTCCTCTAATCCACTGCAGGGCCACGTACAGCTTGACAAGGCCAGTGCAAAACAAGGTTTAGGTTCTATTGAAAAGGTGGCTACAATTGTGTGTGTGGGGGGGAGCATAATTCCAAGTAATAACAGTTGAACTGCAGCATAATTAAAACTAAAGTACAAGTCAGCTGTCTCAGTGGTATGATGGGGGAAATAAAGAGCCTGCCAAGCCTTGGTAGACCAAGTAGGAACCAGAGCAGATGTCATGCCACACTACATTTATTAAATCCATTCACTCATGTATCTCATCATACATTTGAACCATTCACACCTGATAAACAATCAAAATTTTTTTTTTTTTTTCTATTTTTTTTTTTTGTTTTTTCCTATTTTTTCTTTATTACAACAATGATGGCTCGAGTTCAACCATTAGCTCCTGTCAAATCAAGATAAAGGCCCCTGTTTCTCCTCCCACATTGGAGGTGTGTGTGGTGTACGACTGAAAGCAAGAGAGGAGAATGACGATTGTCCACGTGTGCTATGAGGGAATGTTTGTTTATAGCCATATGTCTGGTGTGCACATTTGATGTCTAGTCCATCTTGAGACTACGGTAGATGTAACGAATAAATGCCAGTGAGGCCCAGAACGATACGCTGCCCAGCATCAGCGAGAACACCATCGCTGTGAGCAGAGAGTAACCAAAGAACTCGGTGCTCTGCACCAGGCCGCTCATAGAGGACCGGTTCCGGTAGTAGAAAACAGAGTAGACAAAGATGAATAGGCCAGTGGAGCCGGTACTCAGGACGCTCCGCCACCACCACCGGTGGTCTTCGCCAGACAGCAGGAAGTAGGTGAGAGCAACAGAGATGCAGGCTCCCACTGAGAGGAGGATGGCGAAGACGCACAGCAGGATGCCATAGAGGGTGTAGTGCTCTCTGCCCCAAACCGTGGCAAAGATGTAGTACAGCTCCACTGAGATGGCACTGGGGGAGAAAAAAAATTGATAGAAGAAATAATTAAATTTAATAGGCTGTAATATTTTTTTCCCCATCGCAGTGGATACATTCTTAGAATAGTAATTTAAAAAAAAACGGACCCGTCAGTCAAGATGACATAGAAACTTTTACTGAAAACATTTGCAGAGTAGATTATACACATTATCCAAACTATTCTGGACCTATAAGTAATACAAAAGCTAAAAAACACAACACCAATAAGTGTAGAAATACATTCAAATTAGGGACCTCCATTTTATTTTCATTCTTTGACTTTTAATTATCCTATTTCCATTCTTGACGTACAAATAAAATCTCATTGTGCAATGTCATTATTGCTACCAAAAATCTAATTTTGATGATGGAAATATTTTTATATACGACTACTGAAGTGGTCATATTAACCGTTGAATGGTGATTTAGGGTAAAGCTCTCTTTACCTTTAGTGTTAATCTATGTATTCACCCTATGAGCCAAGCAGCTCTTTTCCACACGCAAAGACATCTCACCTGAATGGCAGGAATCCGCCGATGGCCATGTGTACAGCCGTGTGTTTGTACCAGGGCTGTGTAGGGATCTGCCGGGCGATGTTGCGAGTGCGGCATGGCGCCTGGAAGCTGCCGGCTCGGTTCTTTCCCACAATGCCGCCGATGACAGTGAGTGGAAAGCCCACCAGCACCCAGGCACCCAGAATGAGGAGCACAGTGGTGGCCGGCAGAGCCTGAGTGGAGCCGCTCCACCAGTGGATCGAGTTAACAACACTCCATGTCAGGAACAGAGGAGCTGTGGGAATGAAGGACCAATTGAATAAAGGATGGGCATTGTTTTTAATTATTCCAGGTAATTCTTTGGGAAAATGTGCCCCAGAGTACTGCTAAAAAATTACCCATCATATCAGTGATTTTAATGATGAAAATATACTGAGATATGGCTGCTTAATAACTTAAAGCTGCTCTAAGCAATGTTGGGTGACGGCACTTCTTGTTGCCGTTCGAAGTATTTTCATACAAAACGAGGCTTGCTCGCCCCTCCCTCCTCCTCATCCCGTCTCCTCTCCCTCCCTTCCGCGCAGTAACCCCCCCAACCCCCACCCCCAAATCCTTCTTGTCGGTTATTGGCTGGAACGCGGTTATGTTTGGTGGTGCAGGTTGGCACAATTTGTCTTTGTTGCCGTTTTTTACAGTGTGATCAGGGTACAGGCAGCTTGCGGATAGTGAGGAGATGGTTGCTGTATGTGACAAAAAATGCTTAGAGCACTTTGAATAAGACCAGGAAATGTATGTGCCAGAGGGCTGTTTTTTTCAAACAACTTCCAGAACCTGAACAAAGTACTCCTGCAAAGTGTGAATGCTGTTAATACGTTATAGATGAATGAATAAATGATTAACTGAGTAGGGCAGCATTGTCACATTGTACAAAAAAAACTAATGTAACAGCAGCAACAGACAGGTTTTAAACAGCAAAGTCACTGTATAAACTCATACTGAGTTTAGAAAGAATAAAGAGATTTAAGAGATGTATTTGTCATAAACATCAGTCAGTATCAGTCCTTCCTCTGCTGAGGTGAATCTGCTACTCACACCTTTACTGGCAAGGTCCGACAGTGTCATTGACATGCATAATAATTAGCCATGTGGATTAACCACTGAAAGGGGGAGAAAGGGCTGGTTCGTCTCAGCCAGCAGCTAAGTTTACAAGAATATGCATTTGAAATTTTGAAATTTCATTTCCAATATGTGGCAAACTAAGATAAACAGTTGGATTAAAATTGATCGGTATCCGTTTGTTATCATGTTTTCCTAAAAATCCTTCAAGTTGATTACCTAATTTTGCAATTACAGTTTCAATGCATGAATAAAAAAATGCTGACAGAAATAATGCGAGAGTAGTGGTGAGAAACAGGAGGAAATAAAGAGCAAACTAAGCAAGGATGGAGAATGGCTGGAAAGAAATGGGTATAAAAACATCTGAATATATCTGAATCCATTACAGATTAATTGAGTTTTCATTATCAGTAAGTAAATGAACATGGTTTATTTGTGAAAACGTTTCTGGCTTCAGTACATGTTCAAGCGCTCTATGAACTTTTTTTACCCTGTGCTTACAACCAAAGTGTGAAGTGATCCCAAACCCTTCTTATGTCGGACTCACCAGAGAAGAGCGACGAGGTGAGGATGATGTTCCACACCCAGCGCTGGCCGTTGATCTGTGTGTAGAAGCTGCATGACACGTAGCCTGACACACAGCTGGTCAGAGCGTACAGCACGATAGCTGCAGAGTTGATGGCACCATGGCGGTGCACATTGAACATTCCCAGCAATGCCATAAAGATGATTCCTATCGCAATGGGGAGGGATTAGAGTGATCAGACTCCTGCATCTAAGGGTCTGTACATATGAATTGCGTGTATATGCCATTATGTGGTTTCTAGTTGTTATGTCACTCTGTGTGTCCACGTGTGTGTGTGTCCACGTTCAGCCGTGTGTGCTGCTGTGTTTGGGTGTATTTCAGAATGAATGCTCACCTGTGGCAAGAGTAAGGAACTGAGCCCCCACTCCCAGCACGGCACACAGCAGGCTTTTGTAAGGGGGAAACCTGAAGACATCAGTGTGTATGATCTTCCAGCCATTGTCTCCCTGGTCCAGATCATCACAGCCGCCCTCCTCCTCCACATTGTACCTGCAGGGGAGAGGAAAAATGCTTTCACTCAGGATGTTATCATGTACCTGACGAGCAGGAGACGTCCACAAGTTTCACCTTTAATTTAGATGAAATTAAGGTCTGCATGGAAGAGTGCACAAAGAAACACATCAACCTCACACAATTTCAGGAGAACACCTGCTGTATGCAAGGCAGATGTCAGAGGGTCTTATGCCTGCAAGTATACAATATCCAAACTACCCTGTAGCTAGACTTATGTATAATTTCCAGCATGATAAAAGCCACAATGTATACATTTAAGGCCATAATATTTAAGAAATATATATGAAACTGGTAACCTTTCCTACCTGATTGCAGCAAGTACAAATAAAAAGTACAATTAGGGCTACAACTACTGACTATTTCTATTTTTGACCAATGTGTTTAATGTCTTTTCAACTAATCGAATGATTTTGTTATGACATTTTATACTGTCAAAATTGTGAGAAATGCTTTTAAAATTCCCCAGACCACAAGGTGATGTCTTCATATTGCTTGTTATGGTGGACAAATTGTAAGAAAAACAAGAAAACAAATTTTCATTTTCTGTAAGTTGACTAATATGTTATTGCATTGGTAAACAATTCAAATGTAACATAACTATATTTAAGATATTTGAATAGCCTTTATAGGCTAAATGTCTTTTCCCTAAGATTTCTTACCCAAAGTGATGCTGACGTTGCGTTGAAGTCTTTGTCAGCCTTTCATTCACTATAACCTTTTAATATTTAAAAGCCATGGAAGATAAAGTTTCCTATACATTGGCTCAAAAAAATAACCACTTTAGCTCCTTCGCTGACTAACCTGGCAAAGTCATTTTTAAGGACCCGCATTAGGATGATGATGACGAAGCCCAGCAGCAGCACCACCAGCACCAGTGAGTTAATGATGGAGAGCCAGTGGATCTCCAGTGTTTTAGGGAAGAACGAGTAGTCTCGTAGGCGCTCGGATCTCCGGGCGTGAGGCAGGGGGGACTCGAACCAGCGCACGCTGTAGGTGTGGGTGACCGTCAGGCTGCCTCCGCCCACTCCGACTACGCCCACCGCTGCACCTGCCCCCTCCTCCAGGGGAACAGGTTTGACGTCTTTTACTGAGACGTTGGCGAAGATCACTGAGTCGCCGTTGTACTCGATGTTGAAGTCCAGGTGAGTCCACAAACCCACCTGTTGGGAGAAAGGGAAAGGGAGAGAGAAAAGACAGAACAAGAGAGAGAGAGAGAGAGAGAGAGAGAGAGAAAGAGAGAGAGAGATAGAGAGAGAGAAAAGAAAAAGGAGCAAGTGAGAGATAAGAACAATGACAATGAATTTGGTTCAGCTGAAACGGGAACTTTGCATAAAGATAAAACCGTTAAACTCACACAGTTTTTCAGTCTTTTTTGTTTCCCTGATGGAATCCAATCTACTCCAAATATCTTCCAATCTTTCAGAAGCACAAATGAATTTACCTTGTGGCTGTGAGGCAGGAAGCCACTCTCCTCTATGTATCCCACAAAACCCCAGATTGGAATGTCATCCAGGACAAACTCAAAGTAGAACAGCTCCTCGATAGCCTCACGAAGTTCGTCCACCTGACACACACAAAACATATCCGCGATCACATCCCATGCATTCAAGGGCCCCAGCCTTTTAATCGTTTTACAATAGACTAGCATATCCAAGAAAACCATCTACCCGAGGAAATGTTAAGCAATGATAATTATTAAAAGTAACTGCAAAATTTGTCATATAAAATGATCCTTGTCTTGCATCATCTACCATCCACTGACCATTTATGACATACAGTAATTTCAATTTAAAATTGAGCCACTTAATAAAGTATAAACAGCTTAAATCCACCATGAGCCCAGAGTATCGAAGCTTAACACAAGATGTCTGGTAGTAGAAGTGTTAAGTGTTACTATCCCGGTCTTCTGCAAATAAATACCTGTTTCTCTGAAAGAGTGAGCTTGCAAAGTGTTTTTTTCTCCACGTTCTCTCTGAATCGGATGTAATATAAGGACTCTGCCATCCTGTCACCATCCAACACTTCCCCTAGACTCAGGGACTTGTGATGCACCTGAAGAAGAAGTCTTACAATATGAGTAACAGAGTGTAAAAAAAGCAGCACAAAGCATTAGCTGGTCACAGTTCTGTGAGCAAGTGATTTCAAAACAGCGAACACAGCAATGATGTAGTTATAGGGGCAAACTGAAAACAAAAACACAACTGGCTACAATCACACTTCATCAGTGCGTGCTTGGTGTTGAAGTACCATATCCCATAATGGTGGGAAGCTAGGACACCAAGTGCAGTAGCAGAGACCCTGACCAAGGAAATGGAGGGTATATCCCAGTGGCTTAAAGATAACCATCTGACGCTCAACATCAAAAAGATCTATGTATCTATGTGCTTCTCTATAAAAGGGAAAGCTAAGTGTACTATCAAAATAGACCAAGAGGTCATAGAGGAAGTTGAGGAATTTAAATTTGTAGGTATTATTCTGGACTCCCAACTTAAATTCAATAAACACATTAATAAACTCTGTAAGACTGTCCGGACAAACCTGAACTGTTTTAGAATGATGAGGCATTACATACCTGTTAAGGCAGCTTTATTGTTTTTTCATGCCATGATACTCTCTCACTTATCCTATTGTGCTACTGTATGGGGTCAAGCCTCCCAGACAACAGTCAAACCCATCATATCACTATATAAACAGGCACTGAAAATAATGGATCGGAAACCAACAATGTGGCATCACTGCTTGATAGCACAGAAATACAAGCTTTTAAATTTTGATAGCTTTATTAAGTTTTCTTTTCTTAAACTGACTTTCAAATGTGCAAATAATCTAGCTCCAGCCGTACTCTGTCCTTTTGTGACAAAGACAAATACAAGGAGAGTGGCCACTAGGGGAGCAGTAGGTGGCAACTGCATAGCAGAGGGGCGCAAAACTACTTTCGGCCAGTCATGTTTTTCAGTGATAGGGACCCATTTCTGGAATAATTTACCAATCAAAATAAAAACACAAACTGAACTGAAAACATTCCATACAATGGTGAAATACTGGCTGAAAGAAAATCAAATATGTAACCATTGAGTCAGCTGTGTTGTAGTAATGTATTATCTGTGGATGCATGGCTGGTCGTATACGGCTGCCAAGGTTATGGTTAGGGTATAGGTGAGTGAGTGTGAGTGTCCGGTTGCCTGGGGTTTGTATTGTTACAGGATATGCTGTTCTGTGTAATGTGGTCACGACTCTGCGAAATGTTGATGTAATGTATTAGTATACAACTTATTAGCTACATGATTGTGTAACCCACATGTAGTTCTTTTAAAAATTACAATTGGATACAGTTTTAGAAAGGCCTGACCAAGGACTGGGGTTGCAAATTAGCCAATTGGCTAGAAACCTTTTTATGCAACACATCTACTCACATTGTTATGGATTGACTATGATAATTGTATGTAATAATGTGCGCTGCATTGTCCTTGACAAATAAACTAATAAAAAAATAAATAAGTTGCTGCTATTGTCAGTTTTGGAAAGCATCGACTGAAAATAAATAATAAATGGAAATTCAAAAATACATTTGAACATATTTTTTTCCTGTAAGAGGTTAATTTGAATTATTCTGTATTCATTACAAATTGTTCATAGATTTTGCAACGATCCAACCAAGCTCTCATCAGTGAAGTCCCAAAATGAAGTCTCAAATAAAATCCCTTTCAATGCTACGTCCTGCTCACAAGTAAACACATCGACATAGGAAAAAATCCCATCTCAGAGCCATTTTTTTGGACCCTTTTTTATAATCATTTTAACATTTCCATTTTGTGGCCAGATAGAGATACAGTACCTTTCAGATAAACACATTTGACTGTGTTATCCTTACATTAGTGTCTACATTTAGCATGACAACATATTGTACAGTTCCTTTGTGGATTTCAGTAGCCCATTAATACACAGTGAAACAGAACAAAGACTGACCTTCTCCGGCCTGCAAACAGGCAGGGTGTAGTAGTGATATGTCTCCTGGGGGTTATGATAAGGGCCCACTTTGTTGACATAGAGAGTCACGTTCTCCCCCTGCTTGTAGCCCACTGCCCAGCCTGAGAACAAGCACAGGATCAAGACGCAGTGCAGGCCCATCGTCCTCTGGCAGCCACCTGGCAGGTGTCCTATTCCACACTGCATAACCCCTGTTGCAAAGATGGACAGTTCATCAGTTCATGAGGGACAGCTGTGATTTAAACTAGACGGTCTGTCCTGACACTTACAGTATGCCTCTCAATTCAAGTCAGGAAATTAGGTCATGTCCATGCCACTTATACTTGATATGTGAGGATTTATGTGTCAAGTGGAACATTTTATGCAATGTCACTCCCTTAACGGTCTAACAAACACAGCAGGCATTTGAGAAACACACAGACAGAACTGTGAGACACTGTGTAACCACAATTAGTTACAATGTATTTCATCAGTTGTATTAGTCCAGAGGGGCCTTTTGACTATAATTAAACGAGCATCTGTCGGCAATTGTTTTTTTTTTTAACACTACAGGGGTCTCCCCAGAATTCCACAGTTAGATGCTTTCAATTTCAAAATAGAAACACAGTTTGTACACTGCATACTAAACTTGAATGCACAACACCACATTTTGAAAGGGAAATGATGATGCAACAGCGCCATTGTTTCCTTTTTTCTTTGAGGAAAGCCCTGCATGTACAAAACTAATGACCTACCATAACTATGTATTAAAAATCAATAGTTTAGCAATACAAATTGTGTCCTCAATATCACAAAGCAAAACAGGTCTCATCACTTTTGATATATAAAAAGGAATTTAAGAGGCTGATCTATGGTCCATGGTTGATCCATGGTCAGATGTCACAATGCAAAATTTGGGATTTGTCGGTGTGTTTAATTGCATTATTAATGCAATTAAAATCTAGTTGATCAAAATGTCTTGCCTGTGTTCTGCATCACTATGCTGACTTTCAGTGTTAATGTTAAAGAAAAGTTGGAATGCAGATGGTGACCGCAGATTTTAGTTTAAATGTGAATGCCCCTGAAGGAGAGTGTATGTGGATGCTAAATAGTGGTCTTTTTTTCTCAGGCTAAAATATGGATTTAGCTGGTTTCTGACCAGAGTAGCATACAGCATGGCACTGGCCTAGGTGTGCTCTCTGTTGAGTTTCAGCAAAAAGGTGAAGTCTCAAGAAGCTGATCACTTGTCAATAATCAATGATCCCCTGTGTCAAACGGTTTCCTCTTATGCCTCTTTAAAGTAGCATCACACCTGCAGGTCCGGACCTCCTGAACTTTGTAGTGCCAGGACAGCCAAGGTTGTTGTTTGTTTTGTTTTTTTAAATGTGTGTTACATCTAAAAACTTGGGGGGTTCTCAGAATTATATTAGCTGGACAAATAACAACAGCAGCAACTGACAACTATAGCACTATGCCAAAGCAGTCGTGCTTTTAAAAACTATTTGTACTGACAGTGAGTTAAGTATAAGAAATAAGAAATAACTGGACTATTCCCTAATTTACTGCACTAAGACTAAGGAAGGTCAAGTAAAAAAAGTGCCACAAAACGCAGGGCGCCTCCTATTTGTTCAGCAGATTCCATGAAAATAAATGTGATAATAATGAGGGGCCTCACTGAGTCACACAAAACAGTCAACTTATCTAGCCTACATCAACACTGCTTTATTCATTTTCAGCCCCGACTCACGAAGACAGCAAATGACTACAGGCAAGAGGTTAGAAAATTATGCACTACCAGTTTCACTGTTATGTTATGTCACTTCAGTTCCAAATGCTGCAGATCCAACAAAACCTGTCTGTCCGCCGGATTTCTCGGACTCCAGGCCCCGACAGTCTCCTCTGCTCCGGTATGCGCAGATGATGGAGCTCAATGTAAAAATGTACAGCTGTACATCTTGAAAATCCTCGGGGAAATGTAACCTATTATGCATTCATTGCGATCATATCCGGGTACACCAAGTAGCCTACTTTTATTGACACATGCGACAGTAGAAGAGGGGTCCGACTCCACGTCACCTTAATAAAAATAACGACGACTCAGTTGAGTTTTCCGGAGTGGGCGGAGAAACAAAAATACACCTCCGACGTTACCGGTTATTCGCAGCCGGTAAAATGTCCCTCTCACAAGCCATTTGAAAATAATGTGGTTTACTTTTGTGCTTTAACGCCAACAAAAACCAACATTTAAACCGACTGAGCTTCTACCTAAGTGACTCTATTATTTTTCTGTTTTGACCGGATTTCCTTCAACCTCAATGAACCAATCGAATGCCCTTTCCGTTACTTCCTTGTTAGAACTCAGACCCGTTTAATCGTACCTGCACTATCGATGCGCACTTCTTCAGCGTCTTTGACGATGCCGTGCTCGATAGATTGATAGGCTATGCCTGCTATTTGGTTTCCCGCGAAAGAGAGGTAATTCCTCGCGCCCGAGACGCAGGGGACAAGTGTGCACAAACGCGAGTGTAACTCAAGTAATTGGTGAGTTGAAAACAGTAACATGTAATCAAACAGATAACGCATACAGGTGACAGTTATTGCGCTAAAAGCATCTACATTATGAATATGTGTGACGTCATTTGTGTTTTAGCCCTCCAGCTAGCTGTATCTATGCAGCTTTTAGCTACCTCTGTGCGGCAAAGCTAACGGACTTGTCAGGATACGCTCGGTCCCCGCAATACAGATTTCCTTAAATAAACTGACAATTTAATGTGGCCGTCTTTCATTGTAAATCCACACTCTCAGAGCAAGCTTACATTATGTTTTAGATATTGCCAATACATTGTCTTGATTTCGGAATGGATCCAATAAAGCAGCACATATGTAAACAAAATGTAAACTTTTAAAATCGTTGTTTTTCAGACTTTGGTGATTGCAGTTTAACTTCAGCCCAACACAATGGGAATACACGGACTTGCTAAGCTGATTGCTGACCAGGCCCCCGGTGCCATCAAAGAGCAAGACATCAAGAACTACTTTGGTACGGGTCTCTTCTCCTACATATTGATGAGGTCTGCATAAGAAGTGATAATTAGATCAAATGAAAGTTTAATTATCTTCTTGGGTAAATGGAATATGGATAGGGAGGTATAACATAGATTGTAGGTCTTTGTAATTCAATAAAGATGAATAGAGCCCGGGACCAAATAAGTCAGTAGTTAACATTACCCAACAATGTATCATAGTGGTGTACTAATAATTTCAAATTGATTGTTGAAAACGTTATTTTTTTGTCTTGTATTAACAAAACCCTAGTATGACTTAATACATCTTATGTACTTTACTAAGGCTGCACAAAATAAGGAAAATCTGCGATAACGTTGTTGAATATCACAATAACAATATTACTTGTGATAAATAAAGATATTAAAGTGTACCCAGTTCTGCATTTCTGTTGCTTTCAGTATTCTGCTAAAATACAACAAATTGCTTGTTAAATTTAAAACAAATGAAAGGAAATAATTTCCAACATTCTTTAATTGAACACATTGAACATTGAATTGAATATAAAAGACACCACTAAAAAAATCAGAGTGCAGTTTTCTACTGATATTTCTTTTAACTAACTCAAAAAAAAAATCTCCTCAATGTTTTTCACGATATGTCGCAGCCTTTACGCAATGTGTATATTGTGCCAGTTGATATCGTGATGAACGATTAAAAAAAACGATATATAGTGCAGCCCTATACTTTACACCAGTGTTTCTCAAATGGGGGTCCGTGTACCCCTAGGGGTACTTTGGAGTACTGCAGGGGGTACGTGAGATTCCTTTTATAAATGTTAATTTCAAATATCTCAATCATGCATAATTAATAAAATGTATTTAGTTATGCATTCTAAACATCTGAAGTAACATTTAAGTGTGTTTCAGTTACAAGCTTGTTAATTAAATCAGACACTAAATGGTGCAGAGCTGTAATGTACCTCTTTATATAGCCTTTTATTTTCTACCAAAAATGCTTTGCACTCGTCAGGGGGTACGTGACTAAAAAATATTTCAAAGGGGGGTACATTATTGAAAAAAGTTTGAGAATCACTGCTTTACACTACTTTATAATATAGTGATTGAAGGTTTGCATCAAAACCAGGTTATATATGGAAAATGCAATGTAAAGCATTGTTTTGATACGCACTGCTGTTTTTTGCAGGCAGAAAAATTGCTATAGATGCCTCCATGTGTATGTACCAGTTCCTGATTGCTGTGCGACAGGATGGGAACCTTCTGCAGAATGAGGATGGCGAGACAACGAGGTACAACCCCCAGCAATACAGACGGACACTTTGAAATTCAGATTGTGATGTCATAGTAGGGGACACTTTAGAGATAGAGTTCTGGGATTAATCCTACACTAGGTAGCTCACATCTTGACACAAGGCTGAAATATGTCTGCTACCTGCTCTTTTTACCAGCCACCTGATGGGAATGTTCTACCGGACAATCCGCATGCTGGAAAACGGCATCAAACCTGTGTACGTGTTTGACGGCAAGCCCCCACAGCTCAAGTCAGCAGAGGTTAGTATGGGCTCTGAATGCTGTTATTGCGGAAGTAGCTGTCCAGTTCTTTTTATTGCTGTGTAGTATTGCTGTTGTTTGCATTTCACCTGTACTCTTGATCACTTACATCAACAACAGTGTAATCAGAAATGTGGCATGATGATTTTTTTGAGGCACTCTGTACTTTGTTTAACCACTGTGTTAGTCTCTGTAATCTGTTGTTCAATAGATAGCAAAAAATGTTTTAACGCTGTCTGTATGTGTAACTTATTTATTTGGCAATAGAAAGAGGCAAATATGTCACATGAAAATTGTACGGATTTACATTTGCTCTCATCTTCCTATTTAAATAATGACTTAGGTTTGTTTTTTGTAAGCTACGCCCTCTGTCTCTTGTTTCATCTTTCTCTTCCTCTGTCTTTGCTCTTCTTGTCACCCCCAGCTGGAGAAGAGAGGGGAGAGGAGGGCAGAAGCTGAAAAGATGCTTGCTCAGGCCCAGGAAATGGGTACAGTTACTTTTTCACGTTACTAAACAGTAATCATGAGTGGTGCAAGTGGCTTTATTGTGCTGTCTTTTCATGTAGGCCCTGACTGTTAATGGGAGAGTGTGAATGTGCTTTTTTGCCAATTAACATGTAAACCAATGTGATCGGTGTCATGTATATATGTTACATAATAAGTTTTGTTTACATGGTAGAGATTGTAGAAACGTTTTACTTTGGTTATGTATTAAAATGTGGGCAAAATGGTTTGTCTCCACCCAGGGGAACAAGAGAATATTGACAAATTCAGCAAGCGTCTGGTAAAAGTCACCAGGCAGCATAATGATGAGTGTAAGAAGCTGCTGACCCTGATGGGAGTGCCCTTCATTGAGGTAAGATCCACTCTCACTTTGCAACTCTTGCTGGCTTTAAGAATATTTCTACATTTGTATTGCCAATGTTTTTTGCTAACTTTTTCTTTTTTCAGTGCTCTTTCTGACATGTTTATCATTATTTTCCAGTTTAGTTTAGTGTCAGAATAGGCTGAAAAGGGCCTGAAAGACAGACACCTGGTTTGCTCACCTGGTAGAGCGGGAGTGCATATATATAGAGGTTTACACCTCGATGCAGCAGCCGCAGGTTCGACTCCGACCTGTGGCCCTTTGCTGCATGTCATTCCCCCCTCTTTCTCCCCTTTCAAGTCTGAGCTGTCCTATAGAAATAAAGGCCTAAAATGCCCAAATGCCCCAAATAATCTTAAAAAAGAGCCTGAAAGACAGAAAAGGTAATGTTAAACATAATGAATGTTTTTTTTAAATTGTGTCATTAGGAAGGAAATGTTCATGAATTAAAGAAGTACATTTGAAATGAATATACAGTGAACTGCCTCCTGCTCTACTGTATGCCTGGCAACTAGAGTGTTTTTTTTTTTTTTTTTCTCCATGTCAGAGAAATCACTTGCAACAGGAAAGGTGTGGGTGAATAATTCAGTGAAATGTAATTTGATGTGTTTTGTGTTTCAGGCTCCATGTGAGGCGGAGGCCACGTGTGCTGCTCTGGTTAAAGAAGGGAAGGTCTTTGCCACAGCAACAGAGGATATGGATGGGCTGACCTTTGGGACAAACGTCCTGCTCAGACACCTCACTGCCAGTGAAGCAAAGTAATGTTACACCCGCATCCCACCATCACGGCATCCTTGGTTCTGGCACACATTATTTGGATACAACCTGTAAATTCATCTTATTTCTATACTTGATAATGATAAAATTCAAATTGTTTGGTGGAAAAATGTGGCCAAATTGTCAAAGTTCATATGTTCTATTTTAATGATGACCGTGTTGTTGGGTTGTCCCACCCGCTCTAAATAACACCACATGCTACAAGTACTACAGCCATGAAACCATACACAAGAGTACTACTGTCCCCTGTATTTTCTCCTTTGTTTTATTGAGGTGGTAACACATCTCAGTCATTATGAACCTAAACCTATGACGTCCATTCGATCCCCTTAAATAATTGTGTATATTTAAGGCTCGGAAGAGGAGACAATATGCTCCTTGTTACAACACAAATAATAATAATGACAATGTATTCTTTTGTGCACTTTATAATACATCAAGGGGTTTTATTTGTTTTAGGAAACTTCCTATCCAAGAGTTCCACTTCAGTCGCATCCTGCAGGACATCGGCCTGACCAATGAACAGGTAATGTTGTTTTTTTTACTTTGAGAAAGGTGCAGCACAATATTTACTCAAGAGTGTAATTTCTTACCCGAGGTCAATGTCAAGAACCTGCTCTGCTTTCATCACGCTGATTGTTCCCTCTGCAAGCTGTCACCCTACAGTGCAGTGTCGGCATGCCATGACCAATATTTCCCTGAAATTCACAGTCCTCCTGCTAATTAGAACTGTAAACACCATGAGTGATATTTGGCTCTTTCTTACATGAACTCCTTTTTCTTTCCATGGTCCATCCTAGTTCATAGACCTGTGTATTCTGCTGGGCTGTGACTACTGCGGCACCATCAAGGGAATTGGCCCCAAGAGAGCCATTGACCTGATCAGACAGCACGGCTGCATTGAGGAGATCTTAGAAAACATTGACCCCAAAGTGAGTCGATGTCTGCTACAATCCAGAAGTTCCGGCAGTTAAACATGGAGGTTTGGTTCTGATTCTTTGCGTGTGTCTTGCTTTCCTTCACGCAGAAGCACCCTGCGCCCGAGGACTGGCTGTACAAAGAGGCCCGGGGTTTGTTCTTGAAGGCAGAAGTGGTGGATTGTTCCACAGTGGATTTGAAGTGGAACGAGCCGGATGAGGAGGCACTGATCCAGTTCATGTGCGCCGAGAAACAGTTCAGGTGAACCATCAGAAGATTCTTTTCAGCACTGTGCTGGATCCATCTTTTTTGCTTGCTTATTAGGATTTCTTGAATTGATTGTCATGATGAAGACATCTGTTGTTCCAATAATTATATGATCAGACCAGCTGTTTATGCACTATCTGACCACTAGGCTGCACTGCAGAGATGCAAGAGTTTATGGCTCTAGCATCACTGAAGCCCACAGCCTTTTCACATATGATTTAAGGTTTACAGCACATACCAGTCTGTTCAGGATGAACTCTTTACAGGAGACACAATTTCAGTTTGTTTTGTTTCTTGCTTTTGTTTCTCACCATCTTCTAAATGCTGCTTAGGCGCAGAATAGCATGGCCGCTTTAATTGATTGATTTAATTTGGGTATGTGTGTGCAGTGAGGACAGGATCCGTAACGGCTGTAAGAAGATTCTGAAGAGCCGACAGGGCAGCACACAGGGACGACTGGACTCTTTCTTCACCATCACTGGATCTCTGTCCTCCAAACGAAAGGTACATTTAGGTCATGTGTTTCCAAAATGATGAAATCATTGCCTTTAAGTAATTATTAATCTGACCACCTACAGTAGTATGTAATGTGCACTACCCAATGTCAGAATCTATATTCAGTCTTACTTAAAAAAGTAACTTTTTAAAAAAAGTAAGCAGAGGTGTTCAGTAGGCTGCTTTATTATGTGTATATTGTGTATATTCTTACAGTAGGTAGTGATGTTGTACATGTTATCTTCTGAATGTTGGACTCAGTTGTTTTTATTCCTTTTTGCGTTACTTAGGAACCTGAGCTTAAAGGATCAGCAAAAAAGAAGCAGAAGACCGGAGCCACGCCGGGCAAATTTAGGAAGGGAAAATAGACTGAACATAGGACTCCCTTTGATTCTTTTGGGAAGTAATTGTTGTAATTATTAACACCTAGTATAAAACCCAGCATTGAGTTCCCAGTGAGGCAGGAGGAAGCTGCAACACAATAAGAGGTTGGGATTAGTTCAGCTGAACAACTGTGTATGTATAAACCAAACATGATTTGTTGATGTAAAATTGAAAAAATAAAAATCCAAGCTAGCCGTGTTTTCCTGAGTGTATTAGGGTTTTATCAAAGTGTGTTTTCTGTTATTGAATAAAAGTCTTTTTGTAGAGCAATTTGTTATTAGCCTTTTGATTTATTCACTTGGGGTAACGGACAGCTGATAACTCAATCGTGAGTAATACAGTTTAAGTTCTAATTACAATTTCACTTACAGTAATTGTCCATACATGCACAGACCGTGGCACATCTTTTTCTCAAAGTAGACCAGCAGTTTTCACAAGGAGCTCAAGGAACACAAAATTACATACAATTTTCCCAGTGCCAGCCTTCCTAATTTCATTGTAAGTCATGGGCTAATGCTGAATATCTGTTTTGACTGAGGACCATCTCTTCTGGTACACCCCCACCCCCCTCTGTTGGCTGAAATAGAGTTTGAATTAGTTTATTAAGCACAAATTTAGGGACTTGCATGCATAAGTGCACTTAGTGTTACTTTTAAAAGGAAGAATGGAAGAACCGGCAACACCACCTAGGCAATTGCACCCTAGGAACTATATGAACATTGACTAGTTGAAGAAAGAGAAAGGCAGGCAGGTGCGTTACCGATATCAAAGAATATCAAATGTTTTTATTTCTAATAACATAAATCAAAATAGGCAGGGGCTTAAACTGCTGACAGAAAAGAAAAGGGTTAATTAACAAACTTCCTAAAGTGGTAGGGTGGGTAAAATGATTCTATATAACAATAATGTTAAAATAACAGCCTTGATAGCAATCTTTAAAGTGCTCATATTATGCTTTTTTGCCTTTTCCCTTTCCTTTATTGTGTTATATCTTTTTGTGCAAGTTTTAGGTTTACAAAGTGAAAAAGCCCAAAGTCCACCCCAAAGGGACTTACCATCTCCAACAGAAAACGCTGTTCACAAACTGCTGCAAACAGCTCTATTGTAGTTCAGCCTTTACTTCTGTGACAAACGTGCGTCACTTTGCTTCACTTTGTAACAGACGTTATAACGCTTGCCTAGCTGCTAGCGTGGCACGGCCTCAAACCAAGCTAGTTAGAGCGGAGGCCCGAAGAGTTCCAATAGTTGTTATCACCATGTCCAGGAGACAGTGCAGAATTAAAGCATTACGTATGAAAGACTAATTTGTTAACATTTAAATAACTTGCTCTGAAACATCTTGCTCTAGCAAAGCTGGTTCGGGTTGTTCTGCCTGTGTTTTGGATCACACTAGCTTGTTTGTCAGGGCCCGCCCTACTCTGCTTCTGACTGGCTAGTAGTCCTTACGACTGGCTGGTAATCCTTACCTAGGTACTGCACATGTGTGACTCCCAACAAAGATGGAACAGAAGTGAGATGCCTCACTTGGTAGCTAAAACAGAGAGCTCAACAGGAAAAGAAAAGAGGAGCTGCAGCAATGTGTAGTACGACAAAAATATGGTGTTTTTTGAAAATTAAACCATGTAAACCTATTCTGGTACAACCTCTAAATACAGTTATGAACCTGAAAATGAGCATAACATTAGATCTTTAAATAAACAAAGAAAACTCACAAAAAGCCAACAATAAAGGGGCAGTACAATAAATGCAAATCAAACCTAAACTAAATGAACACAAGCTAAAGACAAAAAAATAAGATAACCAAAGGGCAAAACAGAACTAAACCAAACATCGAAACTAAGAAATGGGCAAAACAACACCATAAGGGCAAAACAGCATAAGGGAAAAATGAACAAGCACTGAGGTGGGACATTAAAAGGAACAAAATCACCTTCCCAGGGCAGGAGGGGCAACGAGAGTCTCCTGGTAGCGCTGGGGGCAACAAAGACTAGTCTCAGGCCCCGTTTACACGAAGGGAAGACGTAGATATTTTCCTGCGGTTTGGCCTCTCATTTACACGAAAACCCTGTTTTTATCACAGAAAACGATTACTTCTAAAAACTCCAGCCAAAGTGGAGATTTTGGAAAACGTTGTTTGCACGTTTGCACGTAAACTGAGACAAACGGAGGTTTAGGCAGCCGAGAGAGAGAAAGAGGAAGTGATTGGTTGCTGTTGTTGCTATTTTCTGGATTCTGATTGGCTAACGTGGGCTTGAGCTTGTCGTTACACCGCCACCTACAGGTCTGGCGTTCTCTTGGCTGCATTAACGGCATATATATACACGGGTTTGTGTAAACGAACACTTTTCTGAAAACGGAGAGGTTGAAATGTCCGTTTATGAAAATAGCCGGCCACATGTAAACGTAGCATCAGCCACAGCAGGGAGAGCTCAGAGACAGGACGAAGGAGCACAGGGGCCATGGGAGGGGGTCAGGCCAAGGCTGCATTCAGGTCCACTACACATTTACCTGCGCTAAGGGAAGTCTTCCCCACTACACTTAGAAAATTCCACTAATGCTAAACATCACAATTGCTTGAAACAAAATGATACCATGTACTTCATCTCCAGTTGCTGCCAAGTGTGTTTTGTGCCCGCTGGGTTTGAACTGAATAAATATGAAGACACACACAGACACACAAATGTTAAATAAGAATTAAACTCCAGATACGCTCTGCAGTGCCCTGCTATGTCCTGCTACACCCTGTAACGCCCTGCAGTGCCCCGCTACACCATGAACTACTACAACTACTATTTCTAGTCATAGTTCCAATATCTTTATTGTGACTATTATTGCCACTGTTCATCACACGCCCAACCGGCACCGTCACACACCGCCTACCAAGAGCCTGGGTCTGTCTGAGGTTTCTCCCTAAAAGGGAGTTTTCCTCACCACCCAAGGTTTCTCCCTAAAAGGGAGTTTTTTTCCTCGCCACTGTCGCACTAAATGCCTGCTCTTGAGGGAATTACTGGAATTGCTGGGTCTTTGTAAATTATAGAGTGTGGTCTAGATCTAGACCTACTCTATCTGTAAAGTGTCTTGAGATAACCCTTTTTATGATTTGATACTATAAATAAAATTGAATTGAATTGAATACAACTTTAATTCTTTTTTAAATGAATACTCACGCATTGACTCGATCAGCAATTTTCTGCCACACCTGCTCTTGTTCTTTTGCTGCTGAAACTGTATTGCTCTTTTTCTTAACTATATATGTTTTATAAAATGTCCCATTAATTAGAAGGTGACCATGCTGCTGTGTTGCAGGTGAACAGGTTGGTGTTGAAGTTATATTGAAGAGCCTGGTAGTCATAATGCTTGTCAGTAAATCGGTCATGTTTGAGTGGTGAGACACACTTTTCTGTGATATGATCATTCGCAGGCACACACTGATTGGTCTAATTTATATGTGGTTAGGCTGTATGAGACAGATCATTATCATTATAGCATGAACAAAAACATTCTTCTTTTTTCTCACAGCTGGTTTAGATCAAGGTGCTCCACAGAACCAGTGAAGGTAAGCCACCTGGTAAGCTGCCAGAGTTACTTCACTATCAATTTGTCTGCAGGTCTCAGAAAGAGGGAAACATCTACCTTTAAATAGATTATAATGTAGCTCCAACAGGAATAATCCTTCAAAGACAATACTGTTTAAAGAGACAACAATGCAATGCATTACATCTCACTTTATCTTGATAAATCAGAAATAAATTCAGTCATTTAGGAATGTTCACTATTCATTTTAAAAGGAAATGAGGTAATTATCAAAAAAGTAAAAAAAAAAAAAAAGAAGAAAAAAAAGTTTGTTATGACACTTGACATTGCAGACAGGGGAAGTTAGCAACTAGCGGGTGAACAAATGGAGCATTTCACAATTATGTTTTTTTTATCTTTACCGTAACTGTTACTGAAACTGAGCTGCAGTAAATCCACTACAGAGCACTAATACCACTCTCTCTCTCTCTGTGTTGTTTCCTTCCACAGGACACAGGAGAAGCAGTTTATGTCAACAGTGCAGTTGAGTTACATCCATCATGAGCCAGAAGGAGATGAAGAAGATGTTATGTTCAACATACTGTATTGTCGATGTTGCATTTATTAGTCTTAGTGTGCCACTTGCAATAAAGTGTAGATTTTCTCTAAATACTCAATGGTATTAATTCTTAAAGGCTTGAATAATATTTTTTTATTTTTTCTGCTCTCTCTTTGTTAAAATCAGCATAAAAAGTAAAAGCATCTTCTTTAATCATGTATCTCAGGTTGAACTGAATCACAGCACCGGCTTTTTTTCTTTTGTTCTTAAGATACCAAAAAGATGCTTAGACCATGTGTCATTTTCATCAATTAACTGGTGTTTCCCTTGGATGCCTGTAAATTGTGTTAAATGAAATAAAGATGGTTTGAAAAACACAAGAAGGGTTAATATTTGAACTTTCAGATTGTCTGCGAAGAAGCTTTTCACAGAGCAGAAAGTGTTCAGGAGGAAAGCATGTATGGATCTGTGTAGATGAGGGCTGATATAATGTGTGTATCAAATAAGTCATTATTGTGAGTCATGTTAAGTATATATGAAGGCTAGCAACGAGTCGTGTCATTTGAAACCTAAAGTTTTTAAGATGTTGTAATATCAGATTTCCTTACTAACAGGATATGAGCAGTGGCAAAACTGTTTAAGTCATGGGGGTCATGTGATATCTAGCAGTTCTGCCACCAAATGAAGTGAACTGCAATTATTTTAAGGAAAGTCCTCTTTCTTTTATACTACAGCGGCTAGGTGGTTAGTTGTAGCTCTGCTAAAAATAACTAATTTCCTCATTTCATCACAATTTTCAATCACAAATTCATTTTTTCTTATTTTTTAGCTGTGGGCTCATTTGGTAAGAAAACATTTTACTGAACTTTATATTTGACTGATAAAGCACAGCTCTGTGGATGGCTTTAATTGTGACTTATAATAAAAAAACTGAACTGTGGCATGAAGTTGAAGTAGGGAAGTTGCTTTTAAAGATATTGAATGCTTTGTAAAAACTTAATAAGTATATGATTAAGACAACTGAAAATGAACAGTGTTATGTGTTATCCAATCCAAGGAGCCAGTTTCTGTCTGTGAATATGCTGACCGACAACATGTTACTGACCCTCTTCTTTGTTTCAGGTGAGCTGTGTGTTACATGAATTATTTACAATCTTCATTTAGAACAATTTAGAACATTAACAACTGTTAATCATGAGTCTGGTTTTCCAGGTGCTCTGGCTGATTGTCCTCAGTATTCACACCTATTCATTACTGCACCAAAGCAGATGGAAGCACTGAGTGGATCTTGTCTGCTAATCCCATGTATCTTTAGTGCTAAACCAGATCAGGACTTCAACAGTGTAAGAAAAACCTTCGGACTGTGGATTAAAAGTGACTCCAGATTTGGCACCAATAGAAATAATGTTATTTTCAACAGCAGTGGGACATTTACCACCTATCCAATGAGTATTACTGGAGACCTGAGTCAGAAACAATGCACCACCTTGTTTTCCAGTTTAATCACAAGTTATACTGACACATACTTCTTCAGAATTGAGAACGGGCCATTCACGGCAACAGCTGATTGTAATCCTCTTCAAATAACAGTTCACGGTAAGTGAGGTGTTTGTATCATTCTATAATGTTATAGTTAAGAAATATCAAGAAAATGAAGCACAGTTTCTGATTCTGTTTTGAAAGCCCAGATTCTCCTCCAAGGCCCAGAATTGATTGTTGTATTGTATTACATAACTCATATTTTTTGCATTAATATACGTATATATATATAAAAAACATGTTTATGTGAACAGACTTAAAGTGGCTATTTGAACTTTCAGTTTGTGTTGATTTCAGCTGCCCCTTTGGACAAAAGCGGTAGTGTTTTTACCACACAAGGTATTTCTTTACATGCTGTCTTGCCCATTGTATTACCGAGAATGTTTTGCTCAGACAGAAAATCATTTATTTACAATAAAAGAATAAGTTACAGATGGACAGGGGCGTCTGACTGGGGGAAAAAAAAGAGGACTGAGTACCCAGAGCCCTCATGTGAGGAGGGCCCAAAAAGATGCTAGAATGAATAGCTGTGGATGCGGGGAGGGGCCCATAGAAAATGCCTTTCTACAGGGGCCATAATGTCGGCTACTGACTTACAACTAGGGATGGGCATCGTTTGGATTTTAACAATTCTGATTCCATTTTTGAAATGATTCCAAGTAGGAATCGGTTCTCGATGCCCAATCCTATTTACGACCACATTACACATTGTAAAGTTATTTTATTTTAGGAATTAATAGACAAATTACATACCTGAGGGCTAATTCGGGGTCGGTTTTGAATCATTTACAATCCCGTAATTGTCTCCATCTGTTGAAAGCCTGACCGAGATTTATTCGGTTTCGCCCGTCGTCTGTCACTTTTCCTTTTAGTTTTCAGTTGTTCCTTTTTTGTTTCCTTTTTTTCTGTGATGGTCCTGCCCCTGTATCAGCCATAACTGCAGCAGATAACTTCTAAAATAACAATAAAATACAATTAGGCATACATAAAGAAATCTCATGCTACCTTTTACCTGCATACTCACTAACACAGGCTTTTCCGGTGTTACACTGAAATCTGTGACCCATCAAAATGTGTGACTGTAGAGCTGTTCTACCTGCCGGTTTCCACACATGCATGCGCACTAACGCTACTATTTGATATTGTGCCACATGCTATTGCACCTTATAAAGATGTTACTGCACATTTTCCCATTTGTATGGAAAGTACTACTCCAGTTGTTAGTCCTGTCGTGTGGAGTGTTGTGAGGATGTTGGTGGGTGGGCCAGTGTGTTGTAGTGACCTTCTGTCACTCCTTCACATTTATTATTTATTTACATAACTGGATGAAAACATCTACAAAAATGTCCCGTGATGAGATTTTTTCCACAAGTGTGAAGCTGACTGAATTGTCATTACAGTTTTACAATAAATGAGTCATATTTGTAGATCACTTGTACAAACCATACACTGTACTGTATTCTTTAGTGTAAAATGTGTGATTTAAAACACCAGATTCCCCCCCGAGCCCCAGAATTGAGATCTCAGGTGATCTGAAGGAGAAGGAGTCTGTCACTATAAGCTGCTCAGCTTCCACTCCCTGTCCACACTCCCCTCCTAAACTCACCTGGAATCTCCAACAAGACCCTCCCAACAACATAGAGGAGAACACAGATCGGACCTTCACAACTAAAATCCAGAAGACCATCACTCTGTCAGACACACATGATGGATTCACCATCAGCTGTTCTGCCACATATCCTGTGAATGAAGGAAGAGAAGTCAAGACAGCAGAGGAGAGAAAGACTCTCAATGTTTCATGTAAGAATTACTTTATTTTGTTTTATGAAGACAACAGCAGGTGGCAAGACAACTGATCTTTTCTTATCATTCCATGTGTCAAATCTTCCAGACCCTCCCAAAGATGTTATGGTGGTCATCAGTCCCACTGATCCAGTGTCAGTCGGCAGCGTGGTGAACCTGACTTGCTCCTGCAGAGGAAAACATCCTGTCGTCAACTTTGTCTGGTACATGATCAGTGATGGCAGACTGGAACTGATCAAAGCTGATACACAGGTTTATGGCTTTAAAGTGACCAACGGTGATCGAGGCAGAGTGTATTATTGTGGATGCAGAAATGATCGGGACATCCAACTATCAACAGGATGTCAGCTGATATTTGAAGGTAACCGCAGGAATTATGGTTTGAGACGTTTTATAAAATGTCCCATTAATTAGAAGGTGACCATGCTGCTGTGTTGCAGGTGAACAGGTTGGTGTTGAAGTTATATTGAAGATCCTGGCAGTCATAATGCTTGTCAGCACATTGGTCATCTTTGAGTGGTGAGACACACTTTTCTGTGATATGATCATTTGCAGGTACACACTAATTGGTCTAATTTAAATGTGGTTTGGCCATATGAGACCGATATTTATGATTACTGCAAAAAAACATTCTTCTTTTTTCTCACAGCTGGTTTAGATCAAGATGCTCCACAGAACCAGTGAAGGTAAGCCACCTGTCATATGAGGCAGTAGTTTGCAGGTTTGGACCCAAAATGTGGGAGGAAAATAGAAGATAACGGAGAGTTGAATAATTTAATAACCAAAAATAAATTTACACTCTAAGTAAGCAGGCGATTATCAAAAAATCTGAAAGCAGGAAAAAGAAACAGAAACAGGAGAATAAAGTACTCTAGGCACAGGCTGAACTTCTTCTTGACATACGAGCTGACACCAGACAAAGTGAGCACACAGACCAAATACCCCAAATACACAAGGCAACACGAGAGACAGGTGATGAACAGGTGAAAGACATTAGGGACACATGTAACAGAACACTACAAAATAACACAGGAAGTAAAGCGTGCAAACATGCACATGGATGTATCTAGGAGAACAAAACAGGGAACACAGACGGGGACAAAACATAACCATGAACAAAAAAACAGAACAATACAACAAAACAGGAAACGCTGAACAAATAACAGGGACACATCAACAAAACAGAAACTAAATTAACAAATGAATCAACAAAATAAAATAGGAAATATCACAACTGAAAACCACAAAGATGACACCACCAGATAAGGAGAGTTGCTTCATTATCGATCAACTTATCTGTCTGCAGGTCTCAGAAGTAGGAGAAACCTTTAAATAGTCTCCACCTACAGCAGAAACACCAGACCACAATGCAACGCAGCACATCTGACTTTTTCTTGATGAATCATGAATGAATGCAGGGAATGTTGTCTTTTGATTTTGAAAGGAAACGAAGAGAAGAGAATGAAAATAAAGAAAAAAGCTAATTATGACACTTGACATTGCAGACTGAGGAAGTTAGCAACTAGCTAGTGACCAAACGGAGCATTTAGCAGCTAAAAGAACAGCTAATATTCTATTATATCCTGTCAAACCATCAGACCACATAGGTAGTTTGTTTCTACCAAAGAACCACTGCTCTAAAACGGTTTTAAAACCATTGTTAACTTTATAAAACAGTCACAGTTTAGTTAGGTTTAGGCACAAAAACAATGCAGTTAAGTTTAGATAAGATCGTGATTTGGGTTAAAATCACGAAAATTTGTGAAATTACTTCACTATAATGTGTCGTACAGACATGACAGAATTACGGGAATGCATTATGTCAACGAGGGTCCTCACAAGTATAAAAGTACAGGGTTGTGTGTGTGTGTGTGTGTGTGTGTGTGTTGGTGTGTATGTGAATTTAAAGATCTAATTTAAATGACCGAGTCATATAAAAATGACATTTTGCAAAAAAATGTTTTATCTTTACATTAACTGAAACTGAGCTGCAGTAAATCCACTGCAGAGCACTAACACCACTCTCTCTCTCTGTGTTGTTTCCTTCCACAGGACACAGGAGAAGCAGTTTATGTCAACAGTGCAGTTGAGTTACATCCATCATGAGCCAGAAGGAGATGAAGAAGATGTTATGTTCAACAAACTGTATTGTTGATGCTGCATTTATTAGCCTTAGTGTGCCACTTGCAATAAAGTGTATAGATTTTCTTTAAATACTCAATGGTATTAATTCTTAAAGGCTTGAATAATATTTTTGTATTTTTTCTGCTCTCTCTTTGTTAAAATCAACATAAAAAATAAAAGCATCTTCTTTGAAAAAAAATGCTGACTTATTGGGTCTTTAGCTTATTCACCGTAACCCCCAGAGTTAGATAAGTCCATACATACCCTTCTCATCTCTGTGCGTGTTGTAACTCTGTCTGATGCACCCACCGCTAGCCTCGCTTAGCCCAGATCCTGGAGGTAACCGGCTCCAACAACTGGACTGGGGATACGGTGAATAAACTAAAGTCCCAATAAGTCGGTGTGTTCCTTTAATCATTCATCTCAGGTTGAACTGAATCACAGCACCGGCTTTTTTCTTTTGTTCTTAAGATACCAAAAAGATGCTTAGACCATGTGTCATTTTCATCGGTTAACTGGTGTTTCCATTGGATGCATTTAAAGTGTGTTAATGAAATAAAGATGGTTTGAAAAAGACAGAACAAGAAGGGTTAATATTTGAACTTTCAGATTATCTGGGAAGAAGCTTTTCACAGAGCAGAAAGTGTTCAGGAGGAAAGCATGTATGGATCTGTGTAGATGAGGGCTGATATAATGTGTTGTTTTACAGTGCAGAAATCAGTGACAACATTGCAGTAAATTATACAAAGTTCATACTTTCAACTGTTCAAACAAGTCATTATTATTGTGAGTCATGTTAAGTATATATGAAGGCTAGCAACGAGTCGTGTCACTTGAAACCTAAAGTTTTTAAGATGTTGTAATATCCGATTTCCTTACTAACAGGATATGAGCAGTGGCAAAACTGTTTAAGTCATGGGGGTCATGTGATATCTAGCAGTTCTGCCACCAAATGAAGTGAACTGCAATTATTTTAAGGAAAGTCCTCTTTCTTTCATACTAGAGCGGCTAGGTGGTTAGTTGCAGCTCTGCTAAAAATAACTAATTTCCTCATTTCACTCTGGAATCACAACTTCATTTTTTCTTCTTTTTTAGCTGTGGGCTCATTTGGTAAGAAAACATTTTACTGAACTTTATATTTGAATGATAAAGCACAGCTCTGCAGATGGCTTTAATTGTTACTTATAATAAAAAAAACTGAACTGTGGTTGTATGGGGCAAGTTTCTGGCATGAAGTTGAAGTAGGGAAGTTCCCGTTTAGACATTGAATGCTTTGTAAAAACTTTAAGTATATGATTAAGACAACTGAAAATGAACAGTGTTATGTGTTTGCCAATCCAAGGAGCCAGTTTCTGTCTGTGAATATGCTGACCGACAACATCTTACTGACCCTCTTCTTTGTTTCAGGTGAGCTGTGTGTTACTTGAATCATTTACAATCTTCATTTAGAAACAAAAAGCAGAAAGACCAGAGCAGATCGTTAGTTATTTTGTTCACATTCTGACTGTAAAGTGAAATGTTTTATGAGGAAATTGTTAACAAGACAGTGAAAAAAGACCAGCATGCAACGTACTGCTGCTTTGTCTACCATGAATGTTTTCTTCCTACAGATTTTCTTTCACATTTTGTTTATCGTGAAACTGATTTTACAGGTGCTCTGGCTGCTTGTCCTCACAATCCATCCCTATTCATTACTGCACCAAAGAAGATGGAAGCACTGAGTGGATCTTGTCTGATAATCCCATGTAACTTCAGTGCTAAACCAGATCAGGACTTTAACAGCACAAGAACCTTTGGAGTGTGGATTAAAAGTGACTCCAGATTTGGCATCAATAGAAATAATGTTATTTTCAACAGTAGTGGGACAGTTACCACCTATCCAATGAGTATTACTGGAGAGCTGAGTCAGAAAAACTGCACCACCTTGTTTTCCAGTTTAATCACAAATTACACTGACAGATACTTCTTCAGAATTGAGAGCGGGACATTCATAGCAACAGCTTCTTGTGATCCTCTTCAAATAACAGTTCAAGGTAAGGTTTGGTTGTATTAGTATGTTTATAATGTTGTTGCAGCTGTTGCTTAGATAGCAAACACCATGACCCATATCTTTATTGTGAAATGTTACAGAAACCAGCCTGTGATCAGTCAGGATGTTCCACATGGTCTAATAACTGAAACCTGCTGAAAAGAAATCTTCCTTATCACATATTACAATCTATATATTGTACTACATATGTCATATATTTAGCATTGCTATTTAAAAGAATACATCTTCATTTCAACAGACTTCAAAAAGGAAAGTCTCTTGGTATAGAATAGAATGTCTTTATTATCATTGCAGCGTGTACAACAACATTTGCTGTGCAGCTCCTGAAATGGTACATTAACATTTTCACACATGCATGCGCACATTTCCTCATTTGTATGGAAAATACTGCTCCAGTTGAGAAACCCTGTGGAGTGGAGTGTTGTGATGATGTTGGGGTAGTAATGGGATTAAAACATCTACATGAGCGTCCCATGATGAGGTTTCTCCATAAGGGGGATCTCTGACTGAATTGTCATTACAGTTTTACAATAAAAGGGTCACATTTGCAGATGTAAATCACTGGTACAAACTAATATACTGTATTCTTTAGTGTAAAAAGTTTGATTTAAAACCCCAGATTCCCCCCCGAGGCCCAGAATTGAGATCTCAGGTGATCTGAAGGAGAAGGAGTCTGTCACTATAAGCTGCTCAGCTTCCACTCCCTGTCCACACTCCCCTCCTAAACTCACCTGGAATCTCCAACAAGACCCTCCCAACAACATAGAGGAGAACACAGATCAGACCTTCACAACTAAAATCCAGAAGACCATCACTCTGTCAGACACACATGATGGATTCACCATCAGCTGTTCTGCCACATATCCTGTGAATGAAGGAAGAGAAGTCAAGACAGCAGAGGAGAGAAAGACTCTCAATGTTTCATGTAAGACAACCAGTGTTTGTTATTGGATCCTGTCAGCACATCATGTGCTGATTTTAATGAATAAAGTTAATCTCACATTTTCCTCAGATGCTCCCAAGGACACCTCAGTGTCCATCAGTCCATCAGGTTTGGTGTCAGCAGGTAGCTGGGTGAACCTGACCTGCTCCAGCAGAGCCAAGCCTCCCGCCAGCTTCAGCTGGTTCAAGAACAGCAAAGATGGAGCCATCAGTGTAGCTGAAGGAGACTTTTACAGCGTCAAAGTGACCAATGTCACTGATGGAGTTTATTACTGTGTGGCTACAAATGATCTCGGTAATCAGACATCATCAGAGATCCATGTGACTAATGAAGGTAAACACTGCACTGCATCTGGTTTGGAAATAGAAGCAGTTCATGTTGGACAAAGTATTTTATACACCAATGTTAATATGCAGAATTTGGAATAATGTCCTTAAATTAAAAAAGGAGAGATCGATGATAAGTTAAAAACAATATTTTTAGAGAAAAGTGTTGTATTTGTTGATTCCTAAAAAGTAACAATAGAAAGAGAGAGGAAAGAATTTGACCAGCAGAATAAAGAAGTAAAAATGATCTTCTATTATAAATCTTGATCCCATTCTCTGCTGCCACTGAATTTTTACTTTTTCTTAAATTATTGTACAGTGTAGAATTAATTTCACTGCACATCTGCAAGCACAATTGACACACAGTATGTTTGCATCTTGAACAAGTAGTTTGAAAATACTTCATGAAGTCAAGCTGAGCTTTCTATGAAAGCTGGATCCCAGCCATGATTCTTGTTTACCTGACTTCAGTCACTTCTAACGTTTCTGTTTCTGTAGGAGCAACAAAGCTCGATCCCTCTTCACCATGGGGGGCGGTTGTTGGAGTGATCATTGGGATCATCATACTCCTCTGTGTGATCGTTGCTGTTTGGTAAGTACCTCAGTATCATTTCCAGATGTATCCATAAATCAAATGTGTGTTATACGAGCACGGACATTGATACGGTCGGGTGAAAGACTGGAGGTGATCGAGGCTTCACTTTCAAATCCTCTAAGCTGTGAAATAACTTGCTTTTGTGTATTTATTGGTATTGTAATATTAAATGTCTTTATCTGTATTTTCTTGATCATTTCTAAATTCCATTTAAAACACTTCGTCATTTATGTATTGAAACTTGTTATATACACAAAATCTTCATGTATTATTATTATTATTATTACTATTATTATTATTATTACACAGAAAGAAAAGCTGACAGGCTTCTTATGTCTTCCAGGTGGTATAAAACAAAACATCCAACTTTACAACAGACACAGGTGGGAAAATATTTAAATGTACAGTACTTCAGAGAGTGTAATGAATATGTTTCTAACTAGTCATACTATCAGCATTCATAAGATCTACACTGGACTGAGCAGCTTCCTCATTAGTGAGTAAATGTGGAGACCCACAGGAAATGTGATACAAAAAAAAGATCCTGTTAAAACTCTCACAATGATAATCCACTGTTGTATCTATAAATACATAGAAAAACAACAAGAACAACAAGATGTCCCCATTGCTGTGTCCAATAAGAGCTGATTGTTAGGATGATTATCACTTTGTTATAGCAGTGGGAGCTGAGTGAGAGAGAAACGGAGGTGAACTAAAGGAAGTAGATGAAGGTCCCTCACAACATTTCTCATTTGGTTCTTTTGTCACAGAGCCTAACAGCTGAGGGGCCGGCTGTTCAAGAGCCAGCCAGAGCAACAGAAACAGAAGACATCCATTATGGGGAGATCGACTTCTCCAAGCAGAGACCTGAAGCGTCCTCGGCCTCGGAGCAGGACAGAGGACAGCAGCAGGACACGCTGTACGCACAGGTCAAAGTTTCCAGGACAGCAAAGAACGTAAGACGGACTGCTGGCGGCCCAGAGGATCTCTACGCTCTAGTGAAGAAATAAATGAGTTTATGGACATACACGGACAAGATTTTTTGGGGGGCAATTTTATTTGACAGGACAGCTTAAGACAAGAAAGGGGGGAGAAAGGGGGAACAACATGCAGCACAGGGCCCAGGTTGGGATCGAACCCACGGTTGCTGCGGTAAGGACTGGGCCTTTGTACATGGGCACACACTCAACCAGGTGAGGTGCCCGGCGCCCCTGGACAAATATTTAATTGTTAGTATTACAAGGAAATATTGGCTTCGCAACCTGAATGTTTTTGCAATACATTTAAAGTGTGACATTTTGAATGTTGTTTAATAAATGAAGGTGTGTAGTGTAGCGGAATTAATCTTCACATGAGAGACAGATCAGCTGCTTCATGGAAACTATCAACAGTCTCTCTTTAGCATTGTGTGCTGCATGTTGGATTCCTCTGCACTTTGTTTTGTTAAAGGACCAGTGTGTAGGACTTAGATGGATCTATTGGTAGGAATATAATGTTCATAATTATGTTTACATTAGTGTATAATCACCTGAAACTTAGAATTGTTGTGTTTTCGTTGGTTTAGAAAAAACCTTCATTTCTACAGTAGGGTCCTCTTCCACGGAGCCCACCATGTTGCTACAGTAGCCCAAAACAGACAAACCAAACACTGGCTCTCACATTAGTTCTTAGATTTTTTCACGCCAAGAACCCAAAACTGACACAAATTAGACCATGGACTCTCATTTAATAAGATTTGTCCCATGGTCCCCACATTCTGATAAAAAAAAAAAAAAAAAAAAAAAAAAAAAAAAAAAAAAAAAAAAATAAAAGGATTTATGGGGGGGGTTTGCTTTTAGATGTTTCATTACAGCGTGTGTATGAAAACAGTGACCAGAATAGTCATACATTCTGTTATTATGTTGCTTAATGATGCAATTATAGTGAAAACAACTTATTTTCCCCTTTTTGATGGGGACCCACTGGAACCCCTTTTAGGGGCCTCTTGGGGTCCATGGACGTCACTTTGAGAACCACTTCTCTAGAGAGAGCCTTTTGCGTTTTTATGAGGTGAGGTGAGGGAAGAGGAATTCAGCCGGTTGTGATCTGCAGCCTCACCACTAGATGCCCCTAAATCTGACACACTGCTCCTTTAAGTCCTGTGCTCATAATAAATGGCACAGAAGCCCATACAGAGCTCAGCTTCTTGCTGAAAGACTGGGACCGGACTCATTGGTGATGGTGGACATTCCATGGGTTGATGTTGCATGTTTTACAGTGAGACCAACCTGTTACCTATCTTGCCTGATATGGCAGGACGAGGTCACGGCACATTCAGAGCGATCCAATGGTGCTTTGATGGTCGATCAGATTAGTTGACCAGTTAATGATTTAACCTTATGTGTGGTGCCCCCCCCCCCCTTTTTTTTTTTTTAAAAAATTTTTTTTTTTTTTTTTTTTTTTTTAATTTTTTTTAAAAAAAAAATTTTTTTTTTTTTATATATAAAATTTTTTTTTTTTTTAAAAAAAGGTTTTTTTTTTTTTTTTTTTTTTTTAAAAAAAAAAAAAAAAAAAAAAAAAAAAAGGGGGAAAAAAGGAAAAAATTAAGGGGGGGAAAAAAAGAAAAAAAGAGGGGCCGGGTGGTGTGGGAGGAAGCTGCAGCAATGGGAGTTTGTGTGAAATAATTAGTTGAGATGAACAATGAGGCAACAAATTAAGTTTGGTATTTTTTTCCTGATGTAAAAAATTAAAAATCTTAAAGTATATTATTGTGTATTGTATTAAGTGTTGATGAGTGTGTTTACTGTTAATAAATAAAAGCAATGATGTTTTTTTTGTAAAATGTTTCCTTTAGATTGACTCATTTGATGCATTCAGTTGACAACTGTCAATTGTATTTTAATTGAAAATATTTCTTAATGTGTATTTCTGCATGGAGAGCAAATGAACAGGTGTTTTATTCCACACACAGCAGACAGCAGATAGGCACACACTGGATATGAGCAGTACAGGTGAAAACGTCCTGAATGGCTCTTATATTTACTATAAGTCATTTAAATCAGATGATATTTAGCAGGTGTAACCAGTTACTCTGTAGTCATGAAACACGGGAAGTTAACCTGATGTTAAGGTACAACCACTAAACAGGGAAGTTTATTTGCACTAGAGCTCATTCACTTTGAAAACATCCACCGAAGAACCTCATTGCTGCTCTCTTTTTTAAATTGGGCTTGTTCGGTAAGACAATCTTTTTGTTTGACTGATTTTGCTTAGATTTTAGCCAAGACTAATATTATGTTGTCATTCTACAGAGCCATAAGAAGTGAGAGTTTGCATTTTGTGGTATTATTTAGATTTGACTTCTGAAGATGTTGATTGGTTGTATGGTGTAAGTTTCTGGTGTAAATGTTCTCTGTAACAGCTCTAAAAGCATGTTTAACAAGTAACTACATTATTGTGTTTGCAAATGTAGGTGATGGCAGCCCTGTCTGTGAATATTGCAACAGACAACATGTTACTCCTTATCCTCTTTCTTCCGGGTGAGCTCTGTGTTCTGTGCAGATAGATAATCTAATAAGCTAATTTTGCAACTGTTTACTTCCTAAAGATTTCTACTGATATTGCAAAGGCAAAACTACATGCAAGATCCTGCTGCTGATGTATATTTTGTCTTTCTGTTCCTAAAGATTTGTTCCACCTTATATTAATCATGAGTCTTGTCTTTATAGGTGCTTTGGCTACTTGTCCTCAAGAGTCAAACCTCTTCATTACTGTACCACAGATGGAAGCTCTGAGTGGGTCTTGTTTACAAATCCCATGTAACTTTAGCGCTGAACCAGAACCCCTGGTTAACAGCAATTATGTCGGACTCTGGACTATAAAAGTTTCTAATCCTCTTCCAAAAACTGTGGTTTTCAGCAGTAAAAACCCAGTTAACAGCTATCCAATGAATATTACTGGAAACCTGAGTGAGAAAGACTGCACCACTTTATTTTCCAGTTTAATCATAAATTACACAAACAACTACTACTTCAGAATTGAGAGCAAGGCATACAAGGCAACAGCTATTTGTGATCCTCTTCAAATAACAGTTAAAGGTAAAAGAGGGTTTGTATCATTCTATAATGTTTTATTTTAGATATAACAAGAAAATGATGCACAGTTTCTGATTCTGTTTTAAACCCCCAGATTCCCCCCCGAGCCCCAGAATTGAGATCTCAGGTGATCTGAAGGAGAAGGAGTCTGTCACTATAAGCTGCTCAGCTTCCACTCCCTGTCCACACTCCCCTCCTAAACTCACCTGGAATCTCCAACAAGACCCTCCCAACAACATAGAGGAGAACACAGATCGGACCTTCACAACTAAAATCCAGAAGACCATCACTCTGTCAGATGCAAATGATGGATTCACCATCAACTGTTCTGCCACATATCCTGTGAATGAAGGAAGAGAAGTCAAGACAGCAGAGGAGAGAAAGACTCTCAGTGTTTCATGTAAGACAACCAGTGTTTGTTATTGGATCCTGGCAAATTTGAATGCACATAATTCTTTCCTCAGTTTTTCAATGCTCCCAGAAGAACACCAGAGTGTCCATCAGTCCATCAGGTTTGGTGTCAGCAGGTAGCTGGGTGAACCTGACCTGCTCCAGCAGAGCCAAGCCTCCCGCCAGCTTCAGCTGGTTCAAGAACAGTAAAGATGGAGCCATCAGTGTAGCTGAAGGAGACTTTTACAGCTTCAATGTCACTGATGTCACTGATGGAGTTTATTACTGTGTGGCCACAAACAATCTTGGTAATGAAACATCATCAGAGATCCATCTGAATATTAAAGGTAAAAACGGAACTGGATTGATCCGCTTACTTTAAAAATGGGAACTTCTGCTACATGAGTTTGGTTGCATGCCTTCTTTTAGTGGTCACTTATATTTGGTTTGTTTCTATAAGCCGAATCTCCTGATCCATCTCTACCATTGGGGCCAGTTATTGGAGGAATCATTGGGATCATCGTTCTCATCTCCTTGGTGGTCTGTGTTTGGTAAGTATCTCAAATGAAAGCAGCTAATGGGATTCTTAGTTGGTCTGCTGGAGCATGTCAACATCAAATTTCTACATTCAATTTACGCACTAATCCAAATTCCTCATTGCTGATTTATTTTACAGCACTCTGTGTAGGAGGCCGATAAAGTTGACACATTCAACTCAACGGCAGAATCAGGTGGGAAAATGCTCAACTTTTCTGTGCAGCATTGCACTCTAAATGTCTAAATGTTCACTTCTGAGACTTTTTTATGCGAGAAATCAACTATATAAAGCTCAAATATGGGCCGTTTTACGAAAATGGATGGCTAATTGCAAATTTGGTAAAACCGTGTATCGGAGTTCAGCTGCCTGTGTTGCTGCCTCGCCGCCCGGCCTGCCTTCCTCCACAGACCACGGCTTGCTGTGAGCTCGATTGAGCTCGACACAGCTGCAGCCCACAGCACCTCATACCTGCGCAAAGTCACCGTTTGGGCTAATGGACTACTACCAAACGCCGCTGCCCTGACAAAGCTCCAGGGCCTGCATCTCCTCTCTTCCTGCTAGCTAAATGGCCCGTGTGTGAGAGCGCGGTCAGCGAGCTTGTTACACCAGCAATCTCTTACCACATGTTACACACATGTCACGCCACTTAGCTATACAACATATTACCTAAAATGTCTTATAAAGCTAACAACGGTTGTCCGATTTCAAGTTAATGAATATTTGTGAGCTGTAAGGGTTTCGTTAGCTGCGACTGTCCCTTCAATCCTATGTGTACAGATTTCGCGGCTAGTTAGCTTCATTTTTGGTCGTAATTGTATATTTATAGTTTGAATTTTCTCACACGCCACTTATATAACATATAACTATATGTCTTATAAAGCTAACAACGGTGTCTGATTTCAAGTTAATGAATATTTGTGAGCTGTAAGGGTTTCGTTTGCGCATCACTGTCCCTTTCAATCCTATGTACAGATTCGGCGGCTAGTTAGCTTCATTTTTGGTCGTAATTGGCTATATTTACAGTTTCACTTCGCACGGCCACTTATACAACATCTAACTAAATGTTTTATAAAGCTAACAACGGTGTCCGATTTCAAGTTAATTAATTTTTGTGAATTCCAGAGGAATTCTAAGAGGAGGCTAGCTAGCTCTCATTGATAGAGCTCCATCCAGCCGCAGGTGCTATCAATGAGACTCACGGACAAGCAGCGTTTATTTTCCCAATCGTTTGTTTAAATAACTCAACACATTATAATTACACACATTAAAACAGTAACTGGAACCTGTGGTAAGAGATTGCTGGCGTAACAAGCTCGCTGACCGCGCTTTCACTCACATACACCGTGCATTTAGCTAGCAGGAAGAGGGGAGTTGCAGGCCCTGGAGCTCTGTCAGAGCAGCGGCGTTTCGTAGTTCATTAGCCCAAAACGGTGACTTTGCGCGGGTATGGAGTGCCGTGGGCTGCCAGTCGTGACGGAGCTCAATCGAGCTCACAGCAGGCCGGGGTCTGTGAAGGAAGGCAGGCCGGGCGGCGAGGCAGCAACACAGGCAGCACCGGCATCTGAAGTCCGACACACAGTCGGACAAAATTTGCAATTAGACATCAATTTTTGTAAAACGGCCCATATTTGACCTCTACGTAGTTGATTTCTCGCATAAAAAAGTCTCAGAAGTGAATTTAATGGTAAAATAGCATATGAACAATGTATACATTTTCTGAGATGTGCACGACCTAGATTCAGAAGACTAACTGATCTCAGGTCAGTTGTGTAGCCTATGCAAATGTTGGGGCGTGACCGTTCTCTTAATACACCCACTGTGACAAAGGTTCCCGATTTTGAGATGCTTACGCAAGCAACTAGCTTTGTTGAGATTCGCCCGTTTTCAGCGGCAGTTTCTAAATATGAGATTTTCATAGTAAAGGGGTGTCAATGGGATTTTGAGCTTATATGTATGTCCTATTTACCCACCGAACTGTCGTTATTCAACTATGACAGGGTAAAATCGGTTTTGCATTCTATCACCCCTTTAAAGATTGTGAAACTGGGAAAACTACACAAGAGGAGACAATTATTTTTGTAACTCTTTTTGACACAATATAAGATGTTTTTGCGACAGTGTCACAACTGGATCTAGGCTCCAAATCCAGCTACTTAACATTTCATATTTTTACAGAATCAAACAGGTGAAGAGCTGACTGTTAAAGAGCCAGCAAGAAAAACAGAAGAAAAAGAAGAAGAAAAAGAAGAAGACATCCATTATGGAGAGATCGACTTCTCCAAGCAGAGACCTGAACTGTCCTCATCCTCAGAGCAGGACAGAGGACAGCAGCAGGACACGCTGTATGCACAGGTCAAAGTGTCCCAGACAGCACACAGCCGAACACAGACTGCTGACGGCCCAGAGGATCTCTACGCTCAAGTGAAGAAAAAATAGAGTTGTTTTGTTTGTGTACAGCAATATTGCATTTGATTCATCTGAAATGTACTTTTATTTTTATTTATCAGATCTTGTTTATGTTCAACAGTAGAAAAACAACACTGGATCCTGGACAGGAACATTTAATTTTCATTGCCTACTGTTCAAAAAAGGGAAACTCAAAACCTCTACACCCTGCAGCTTTTTTTGTGTCAGTTATCGACATGTTAATACGTGGGTGCTGAAATCACACGGCCATTGTTATGTGATTTGTTATTTAAATGTCAGATACCTGCTAGCAAAAGTCCCAAAGCTCTACAAAAGGAACAAGTCTAAATGACATCAAAAGTATTTCTGCACATACTTGTAGAGCAGTGCAGGGGATTATTAGTATAGTATTGTAGTAGTACAAATGTTAATACAAGTGTGTGAATTACAACTTTATTTGCTATTTGCAGAAACACCATGAGTGATATTTTTATTTTCCTTCTATTAACCCCTCCCTCCTCTCACAGTCCTTCCTTTTTCACAGACTGTGACTTCTGCATCGACCTGTCAGACAGCAGAAAAAACACTGACTCCAATGCTAGTTGATTTCTGCTACAATCACTACATTTCTATTTCGTTTAGTTATGATTCACGCAGAAGCACCTCGAGGATTGGCTTGTTTTTGTGTTTCACTTTTTGAATTTCTATGTTCATATTAAATGCCACAGAGATACAGAAAAACAGTGTGTCAGGACTCATGGATGATGATGGATATAGTCTCACATTGCCAGACCTTCCTTCACAGCGCTGCGGAGGACGGTCTGGTTATTCCAAACAGCATTCGAGGATGTAGAGGTGGAAAAAGTAGTAAAATATTGTAGGTAAAATATTGCGTAAGTAAAAGTACCAATACTTTGATGCCATATTACTCAAGTACAAGTAAAATTACCTATCTGAAAAATTACTAAGTAATAAGTAGTTCATTTAAAATGTACTTTAAGTAAAAGTTACTTAGTTACATTAAAAAAAACTGTAAAATGGGGTGGGGGGATCTCTCCCATGTAGTGAAAATAGGACAAGCGGTCATAAATCCAAAACTATTTTGTTTTTAATTAAAGAAAAATCTATATAATGTATAAACATCTATACAAATGCATACACATGTAATAACAACATAACACATGTCACACATGACATGATGGCAAAGTGCCTCACGCTAGCCTGGTTGACACCAGACCCTTCTCAGTTGAGTGGGTTTGGGGAAGGTTCATTCCCAGCTCATTTCCAAAGGGGCGTCACCAACGGACACCGCTCAAATGCCTCTGGGCGCAATTGGATAGTCCTTCAACCAATCAGACCAACGATCCAGGTGACGTAGCAGCGACAGCGGCATCAATGGGTTGCTGCACTTCGGTGGCAGTCATGTTGAATGTAAACAAAAAGCTGCTTGCCTTCGCTGTGCTATCGTCATCGTGTAAAGCCCACTTCAACGGTTGTGATTGGTGCCTCGATTTGGAAAAATTGGAAATGGGTTGGATGGGCTCTTGGCCAGATGGACTTGCAGAGCAAATCTCAAATTTGCCAGAAGTTTGTCAGGGTTTTCCCAGGCTAGCGTCATGCTACAATCCTCTCCACTCTTGATGTGATGGTAAATTCAAAGGCTCGTTTACATTCAAACCGGTGACGATTTCGGTGGGGCACAGCCTATTTGTTCAACCGAGACTGATGTTTACAGCCCAGACTAGCAGCTAGCTTCTACACACCTTAGTAGCCCGTATGAGCTAATTAGATGTATGTAAATTAATTTAGCCAGTGTCCTACATACGTTGTCCTACGGGTTGCTAGTGCTAGACAAAAATTAGCAATGCCACGAAACATGTTGTTTTGCTAACTGGCAATTTGCTATTAGTTATGAAAACCGTTTGAAGTACCAATGCACAAATATTTACCAAAACGTGCTTCTGCAGATTAGATGTGGAGTTATTGAATGCTGCCAGTTCAGTTACCTTTGGCAGGCTCATCTGGCATTGCATGATGATGCTATTGGCCCTCTTGAATTTAAATGAAAAACAGTCTTTCAAATGTGGCCAAGGATTTTCGTCGTTTTGGGCAGCAGAATTGGATGTTTCAGCTAGCATTTCTACTGAAACAGTCTCTGAACTGTCGTCGCTTGCCTGATCCTCCTCCATCTCGTTCTCAATCTCCTACAGAAAGACTTGGCGCCTAATAGGCGGCCTAGATGCTGATCATTCGTCACTGTAGCGCAAATTTTTTTTTTGTTAGTCAAAGTTGTTTTTTTATCTCAGTAACGGATGGGATTTGTAATGTAGTGAAATACAATACTTCACTCAAAACGTAATCAAGTACTTTTTAAATTACCGATTTTAAAAACTACTTGCAAAATACAAAATACACAACAAAACTACTTAATACAGTAACGTGAGTAAATGTATTTCGTTACTTTCCACTTCTGCCGGGATGGGAGACAAAGACAGCTCTGGTTTATTGTCATTTTTTTATACCAATCACAATCGTCTTGGGCGGAGCTAAGCAAGCGTAAAACGGAGCCTCTGCAAAATAGCCTCGAGAAGGAACTTGTTTTGGTGGAACGTGTGTACGTTCATAAGTTGTTTTAGTTGTTCAACAGAAAACTCAGATTGGACAGATAGTCTAGCTAGCTGTCTGGATTTACCCTGCAGAGATCTGAGGAGCAGTTAACCATAGTCCTCATAAATCCACCGCAGTTTGAAATGTCAACACAAAGAAAGCCAAAGGCAACGAATATACGGCCTAAATGAGTGAAATCCGGTGAAATTTTGGAATGTTTGTTTCAACACATCCTCGTACCAGCGACAGATTCACATTGTGAATCGGTCGCAGTTTAAAACACGTGATTAACGTTGTGATTGAAACAATATTACTTGGTTCGGTTTAGAAAAGGGTCATGGTTTAGGTTAAATGAAGCATGTTTGTTACCAGATATTTATGCAACAAAGTTACTTTGGTTAGGTTATGGTTTGCGTTAAAATAGACCCTTTCTGGCAGAAAGTCCTGAACATTAACTTCTCCCATGTGCTGAAACTGTTTAAATAACAAGATTTATCTGCCTGAATGAACCAGAGTGTTAGATCTCAATGTGTTTTAAGCTTGGCATTCTTCATCAGCCAGCTTAAAACCTGTTGTCAAGAGTAGCTGCCCAGGTGTCCAGATAGCTCAGTTGGTAGAGCAGGCGCCCATATACAGAGGTTTACTCCTCGAATGAAGCAGGCCTGGGTTTGACTCTGACCTGCGGCCCTTTGCTGCTTGTCATTCCCCTTCTCTCTCTCCTTTCATGTCTTCATCTGTCCTCTCAAAAATAAAAGCTGAAAATGCCCAAAAAAAAGAAAAGAGAGTAGCTGCCCATCATAGGGGGACTTTAAAGGGGGAATGGAGTTACAACCCCCCCAATAATCAAAATTGGCCAGTGCAGACCCCTAAAAAAACGATTATAATTTCCTTTACATAAATAAAGACATTTGCCCCATAAATTGATGCAGAAATGTTGCCGAAAACTTTACCAGAATGCAGAAAATGAAGTGTTTGACGTTCAAAATTTAAATTTCGCTTTTCGAACCCACGGTTGCTGCGGCTTCATGGAAACTATCAACAGCCGTGGGGGGTGGGGGGTGGGGGGTTTTTTTTTTTTTTTTTTTTTTTAAAAAAAAAGGGAGAAAGGAAAAAAAAAAAAAAAAAAAAAAAAAAAAATAATAAAAAATAAATTAAAAATATTATTTTAAAAAAAAAAAAAAAAAAATTTTTTTTTTTTTTTTTTTTAAAAAAAAAAAAATTATTTTTAAAAGTATCTTTTTTTTCCCCACCCTTTTTTTTTTTGCAGTAGCCCAAAACAGACAAACCAACATTAGTTCTTAGATTTCTTTCACGCCAAGAACCCCAAAATTGACACAAATTAGACCATGGACTCTCATTTAATAAGATTTGTCCCATGGTCCCCCACTTGATAGGATTTATGTTTTTAGATGTTTCATTACAGTATGTTTATGAAAACAATGAATAATCATACATTCTGTTATTATGTTGCTTAATGATGGAATTATAGTGAAAAAAACTGATCATCCCTTTTTGCTGGGCACCCATTGGAACCCCTTTAGGGGCCCCTTGGGGTCCATGGACCTCACTTTGAGAACCACTTCTCTAGAGAGAGCCTTTTGCGTTTTTATATTCCCTGAAGGCCACCGTAGGTTCTCTTCACACACGGGGGGAGGGAAGAGGAATTCAGCCGGTTGTGATCTGCAGCCTCACCACTAGATGCCCCTAAATCTGACACACTGCTCCTTTAAGTCCTGTGCTCATAATAAATGGCACAGAAGCCCATACAGGGCTCAGCTTCTTGCTGAAAGACTGGGACCAGACTCATTGGTGATGGTGGACATTCCATGGGTTGATGTTGCATGTTTTACAGTGAGACCAACCTGTTACCTATCTCGCCTGATATGGCAGCACGAGGTCACGGCACATTCAGAGCGATCCAATGGTGCTTTGATGGTCGATCAGATTAGTTGATCAGTTTTTTGGTGTTTTTTTTTTTAATTTTTTTTTTTACAGTTACTTTTATTAATTTGATTCTTTTTTAGAGCAACTTCTTATGTTCCGTTATATTCAGTAATGTTTGTATTTCTCTTAAATGCTGAACTGTTTGCTGTATTCCTTTTGAACCTGAGATTAAAGAATCAGCAAAGAAAAAGCAGAAGCCTGAAATTTAGGAAGAGCAAATCTAGTGAACCAGAGGCTCCAGGTGATATGGGAGGAAGCTGCAGCAATGGGAGTTTGTTGGAAATAATTAGTTGAGATGAACAATGAGGCAACAAATTAAGTTTGGCATTTTTTCTGATGTAAAAATATAAATCTTAAAGTATATTATTGAGTGTGAGGAGTCTGTTTACTGTTAATAAATAAAAGCAATGAAGGGTTTTTGTAAAACGTTTCCTTTAGATTGACTCATTTGATGCATTCAGTTGACAACATAAAAATAAATAAAATAAAATGCGTATTTCTGCATGGAGAGCAAATGAACTGGTGTTTTATTCCACACACAGCAGACAGCAGATAGGCACACACTGGATATGAGCAGTACAGGTGAAAATGTCCTGAATGGCTCTTATATTTACTATAAGTCATTTAAATCAGATGATATTTAGCAGGCGTAACCAGTTACTCTGTAGTCATGAAACACAGGAAGTTAACCTGATGTTAAGGTACAACCACTAAACAGGGAAGTTTATTTGCACTAGAGCTCATTCACTTTGACAACATCCACTGAAGGACCTCATTGTTGCTTTCTTTTTTTTAAATTGGACTTGTTCGGTAAGTCAATCTTTTTGTTTGACTGATTTTGCTTAGTTTTTTAGTCAAGACTAATATTATGTTGTCATTCTACTAGGGGTGGTCATGGAAAAACACCCGAACCGCTCGGTTCGCTAGTCTCGGTTCGGAGCGTGTGTGTACCGCACGGTTCGTCAGTACACTGTTAATGTGGCACACACACAAACAGTAACCTTACTGCCGTAGTGCCCACTTTGACGAGCGGGATGGGCGTGACAAAGGCAACCCATGGCAGCTGATTGGACGATGTGACGCGATCGTCCAATCAGCTGCCATAGGTCTGGCTGGTCCCTAATTTCAAAGCCAAACTGTCATGGCGGCTCGTTCAGAATACGATCTCATATTCTACTAAAATAGTTCACCGAAACGTGTTTCTGAAAATATTTTAAGCGAGAAATAGGCCGTGCAGTTGCTGAATCTGTCTTCATTTCAGATCGACAAAGGTCAGTTTAAAAGATTTTTGTCAGATTTTGAGAGACACCGAGCCGACCGCTCCTCAAGTGGAGTGGGGTGCTGCTGCCGCCGCTGCAGGTCACGTCACATGCAGAAATGTCAAGTGGGAGAGAGGCTGCCCAGAGCTGGAGGATGCGCCAGCGTCGTTTATAGTCTGGTGTGTGGGAACATTTTGGATTTCATGGTACCTATGATGAAATAAAACAATATATTAGAACTGCCACTGTGTGCATGTTTTGTGCAACATGCATTCAATATGCTAATTTTAGCTATATATCATATGCTGAAGTTATTCTGGACGCTTAAAGATTAAAAGAAAAAATAACAAGAACCGCAGTAAAAAAACCCGAAAACCGTGACCCTAAAAGCGAAACATTTGAACCGAACCGTGGGTTTTGTGAACCAGTACCACCCTACATTCTACTGAGCCATAAGAAGTGAGAGTTTACATTTTGTGGTATTATTTAGATTTGACTTCTGAAGATGTTGATTGATCACTAATTAGAACACAGTGAGTTCTGGTTGTATGGTGTAAGTTTCTTGTGTAAATCTTCTCTGTAACAGCTCTAAAAGCATGTTTAACAAGTAACTACATTATTGTGTTTGCAAATGTAGGTGATGGCAGCCCTGTCTGTGAATATTGCAACAGACAACATGTTACTCCATATCCTCTTTCTTTCGGGTGAGCTCTGTGTCCTGTGCAGATAGATAATCTAATAAGATAATTAAAAAAAATAAAAACAGTTTACTTCCTAAAGATTTCTACTGATATTCCAAAGGCAAAACTACATACAAGATCCTGCTGCTGATGTATATTTTGTCTTTCTGTTCGTAGAGATTTGTTCCACCTTATATTAATCATGAGTCTTGTCTTTATAGGTGCTTTGGCTACTTGTCCTCAAAAGTCAAACCTCTTCATTACTGTTGAGGTATATTAACATCCTACTTTATTCTGATCATTCTATAACTTGTATTTAGGTCATATCTGAACTATCTATATGTAGCTAGAAGTGATGAACTTTAGCCTACTTTCAGAAGACACATCTGGAAAAGTGTTATCAATGGGGCCCTCCAGGACAGAGCCAGTTGGCATGAAGCCATTGGTCAGTTATCGATCCCACCCCAATTCATGGAATATACACATGTGGCACACACACAAAGAACTTTAGTGACTTTTGAGAATCTGAGAAGCGGTCCTCTCCGAGTTCTGCAGAGCTTGTACATGATGCTGATTTCTTTGATGTAAATAAACCTTTATAATCAAGAAACAGTGTCGACGGATTCCTTTCCACCCAGCAATGCAGCATCGCTACAAAATACACCACACTGTACCACAGATGGAAGCTCTGAGTGGGTCTTGTTTACAAATCCCATGTAACGCGTTGACAGAGAACTACCGGTTAACAGCAATTATGTCGGACTCTGGACTATAAAGAGTTTCTAATCCTCTTGAAACACTGTGGTTTTCAGCAGTAAAACCCAGTTAACATCTATCCAATGAATATTACTGGAAAACTGAGTGAGAAAGACTGCACCACTTTATTTTCCCGTTTATATACAAATTACACAAACAACTACTACTTCAGAATTGAGAGCAGTGCATTCAGGGCAACAGCTGTTTGTGATCCTCTTCAAATAACAGTTAAAGGTAAGAGAGGGGTTGTATCATTCTATAATGTTTTATTTTAGATATAACAAGAAAATGATGCACAGTTTCTGATTCTGTTTTAAACTCCAGATTCCCCCCCGAGCCCCAGAATTGAGATCTCAGGTGATCTGAAGGAGAAGGAGTCTGTCACTATAAGCTGCTCAGCTTCCACTCCCTGTCCACACTCCCCTCCTAAACTCACCTGGAATCTCCAACAAGACCCTCCCAACAACATAGAGGAGAACACAAATCGGACCTTCACAACTAAAATCCAGAAGACCATCACTCTGTCAGACACATACGATGGATTCACCATCAGCTGTTCTGCCACATATCCTGTGAATGAAGGAAGAGATGTCAAGACAGCAGAGGAGAGAAAGACTCTCAGTGTTTCATGTAAGACCAGTGTTTGTTATTGGATCCTGTCAGCACATCATGTGCTGATGTGAATGAATAAAGTTAATCTCACATTTTCCTCAGATGCTCCCAAGAACACCAGAGTGTTGATCAGTCCATCAGGTTTGGTGTCAGCAGGTAGCTGGGTGAACCTGACCTGCTCCAGCAGAGCCAAGCCTCCCGCCAGCTTCAGCTGGTTCAAGAACAGCAAAGATGGAGCCATCAGTGTAGCTGAAGGAGACTTTTACAGCTTCAATGTCACTGATGTCACTGATGTAGTTTATTACTGTGTGGCCACAAACAATCTTGGTAATGAAACATCATCAACAATCCATCTAAATGTTAAAGGTAAAAACGGAACTGGATTGATCCGCTTACTTTAAAAATGGGAACTTCTGCTACATGAGTTTGGTTACATGCCTTCTTTTAGTGGTCACTTATATTTGGTTTGTTTCTATAAGCCGAATCTCCTGATCCATCTCTACCATTGGGGCCAGTTATTGGAGGAATCATTGGGATCATCGTTCTCATCTCCCTGGTGGTCTGTGTTTGGTAAGTATCTCAAATGAAAGCAGCTAATGGGATTCTTATTCTTGAAGGCACAGATGATGAAGTCATCTGTTGGCGTTTACACCTCTGCGCCAGCATGTCAACATCATATTTCTACATTCAATTTACGCACTAATCCAAATTCCTCATTGATGATTTATTTTACAGCACTCTGTGTAAGAGGCCGATAAAGTTGACACATTCAACTCAACGACAGAATCAGGTGGGAAAATGCTCAACTTTTCTGTTCAGAATTGCACTCGAAATGTTTTGCATCTGTCAACAGTGACCGTGTACTATATAAGATATATGAAAGCATTTGGATTGAACACAAAATAGGCAATCTACTGTGTGAGATTCTTCATGAGAAAAATAGGGCAGGAAATGTGGCCAATTATCCTGTTAGCAACCCACTGTGGTTAAAGCTGCTGTAGGTAAGATTGTGAAGATCCAGGACTTTGCCAACAAATTTGAACATCGACAACTTCTCAGTCCCTCCCCCCTTTCTGCTGCAGCCCAAACCGTCTCCTAAGCCCCGCCCACACAACGGAGTTTGACAGAACTGCATGTCAGACAACATGTTCAATAAATAAACACTAACACAACGTTAACTTTACTCACCAACAGTAAAACGATGCTAACTAGCAGGCTAGCGTTAGCCATTTCAGCATCATATCAGACCGACCACAGTGCAAACGTTACTATTATCCTCACCGACATAGCTTTGTGGACTTTTGACTACTAATAACCAAGTGAAAGATAAATCATTCATGGTAATTATGTTACCTGTCGAGAAGAAATGTGGCTACGTCTGCATCGTTCTTCAGATCTTTAAAATCCTGCAGCTCACGCCACCTCTGAAAAGCCACTCCAATATTCACCGGAGTTTGGGTAAACCTTTCTGCAGCTTGTGCGCGGGGAGGGGTAGGGGAGAACCCTATTATATGCGTGTGCCTGAGCAGTGATTGACAGGCAGATAGACCACCTCTGTGGCCCTGATTGGAGAAAATCAACCGGGAGCGGTGGAATTTTGCCAATGGCACTACAGGCTGTAGGAGGTGCCAGAGGAGCTGTTTTTTATTTTATTTTACATAATTCATGTAGTTCTACTGGAACATAGGGTCAGTTTCAGCAAATATGACAGAAAGTTAGTTTTATAAGACTTACCTACTGCATCTTTAATGATTGTGAACTGGGCAAACTACACAAGAGGAGACAATTGTTTTTGTAACTCTTTTGTGACACAATATAAGATGTTTTTGTGACAGTGTCACAACTGGATCTAGGCTCCAAATCCAGCTACTTAACATTTCATATTTTTACAGAATCAAACAGGTGAAGAGCTGACTGTTAAAGAGCCAGCAAGAAGAACAGAACAAGAAGAAGAAAAAGAAGAAGACATCCATTATGGTGAGATCGACTTCTCCAAGCAGAGACCTGAACCGTCCTCATCCTCAGAGCAGGACAGAGGACAGCAGGACGCACGCTGTATGCACAGGTCAAAGTGTCCCAGACAGCAAACAGCCGAACACAGACTGCTGACGGCCCAGAGGATCTCTACGCTCAAGTGAAGAAAAAATAGAGTTGTTTTGTTTGTGTACAGCAAGATTGCATTTGATTCATCTGAAATGTACTTTTATTTTTATTTATCAGATCTTGTTTATGTTCAACAGTAGAAAAACAACACTGGATCCTGGACAGGAAAATGTAATTTTCATTGCCTACCATTCAATAAAGGGAAACTCAAAACCTCCACATCCTGCAGCTTTTTTTGTGTCAGTTATCGACATGTTAATACGTGGGTGCTGAAATCACGCGGCCATTGTTATGTGATTTGTTATTTAAATGTCAGATACCTGCTAGCAAAAGTCCCAAAGCTCTATAAAAGGAACAAGTCTAAATGACATCAAAAGTATTTCTGCACACACTTGTAGAGCAGTGCAGGGGATTATTAGTATAGTATAGTAGTAGTACAAATGTTAATACAAGTGTGTGAATTACAACTTTATTTGCTATTTGCAGAAACACCATGAGTGATATTTTTATTTTCCTTCTATTAACTCCTCCCTCCTCTCACAGTCCTTCCTTTTTCACAGACTGTGACTTCTGCATCGACCTGTCAGACAGAAGAAAAAACACTGACTCCAATGCTTGTTGATTTCTGCTACAATCACTACATTTCTATTTCGTTTAGTTATGATTCACGCAGAAGCACCCCGAGGACTGGCTTGTTTTTGTGTTAGATGTATGTAAATTAATTTAGCCAGTGTCCTACATACGTTGTCCTACGGGTTGCTAGTGCTAGACAAAAATTAGCAATGCCACGAAACATGTTGTTTTGCTAACTGGCAATTTGCTATTAGTTATGAAAACTTCGTTTGAAGTACCAATGCACAAATATTTACCAAAACGTGCTTCTGCAGATTAGATGTGGAGTTATTGAATGCTGCCAGTTCAGTTACCTTTAGCAGGCTCATCTGGCATTGCATGATGATGCTATTGGCCCTCTTGAATTTAAATGAAAAACAGTCTTTCAAATGTGGTCAAGGATTTTCGTCGTTTTGGGCAGCAGAATTGGATGTTTCAGCTAGCATTTCTACTGAAACAGTCTCTGAACTGTCGTCGCTTGCCTGATCCTCCTCCATCTTGTTCTCAATCTCCTACAGAAAGACTTGGTGCCTAATAGGCGGCCTAGATGCTGATCATTCGTCACTGTAGCGCAAATTTTTTTTTTGTTAGTCAAAGTTGTTTTTTTATCTCAGTAACGGATGGGATTTGTAATGTAGTGAAATACAATACTTCACTCAAAACGTAATCAAGTACTTTTTAAATTACCGATTTTAAAAACTACTTGCAAAATACAAAATACACAACAAAACTACTTAATACAGTAACGTGAGTAAATGTATTTCGTTACTTTCCACCTCTGCCAGGATGGGAGACAAACGTGCTCTGGTTTATTGTCATTTTTTTATACCAATCACAATCGTCTTGGTAAGCAAGCGTAAAACGGAGCCTCTGCAAAATAGCCTCGAGAAGGAACTTGTTTTGGTGGAACGTGTGTACGTTCATAAGTTGTTTTAGTTGTTCAACAGAAAACTCAGATTGGACAGATAGTCTAGCTAGCTGTCTGGATTTACCCTGCAGAGATCTGAGGAGCAGTTAACCATAGTCCTCATAAATCCACCGCAGTTTGAAATGTCAACACAAAGAAAGCCAAAGGCAACGAATATACGGCCTAAATGAGTGAAATCCGGTGAAATTTTGGAATGTTTGTTTCAACACATCCTCGTACCAGCGACAGATTCACATTGTGAATCGGTCGCAGTTTAAAACACGTGATTAACGTTGTGATTGAAACAATATTACTTGGTTCGGTTTAGAAAAGGGTCATGGTTTAGGTTAAATGAAGCATGTTTGTTACCAGATATTTATGCAACAAAGTTACTTTGGTTAGGTTATGGTTTGCGTTAAAATAGACCCTTTCTGGCAGAAAGTCCTGAACATTAACTTCTCCCATGTGCTGAAACTGTTTAAATAACAAGATTTATCTGCCTGAATGAACCAGAGTGTTAGATCTCAATGGGTTTTAAGCTTGGCATTCTTCATCAGCCAGCTTAAAACCTGTTGTCAAGAGTAGCTGCCTGGGTGCCCAGATAGCTCAGTTGGTAGAGCAGGCGCCCATATACAGAGGTTTACTCCTCGAATGAAGCAGGCCTGGGTTCGACTCTGACCTGCGGCCCTTTGCTGCTTGTCATTCCCCTTCTCTCTCCCCTTTCATGTCTTCATCTGTCCTCTCAAAAATAAAAGCTGAAAATGCCCCAAAAAAAAGAAAAAAGAGTAGCTGCCCATCATAGGGGGACTTTAAAGGGGGAATGGGGTTACAACCCCCCCAATAATCAAAATTGGCCGGGAAACCCCCTAAAAAAATGATTATAATTTCCTTTACATAAATAAAGACATTTGCCCCATAAATTGATGCAGAAAAGGCACTAAATGTTGCCGAAAATGAAGTGTTTGACGTTCAAAATTTAAATTTCGCTTTTCGAACCCACGGTTGCTGCGGCTTCATGGAAACTATCAACATTAGATTTCTTTCACGCCAAGAACCCCAAAATTGACACAAATTAGTTTTTTAGTCATTTAATAAGATTTGTCCCATGGTCCCCCACTTGATAGGATTTATGTTTTTAGATGTTTCATTACAGTATGTGTATGAAAACAATGAATAATCATACATTCTGTTATTATGTTGCTTAATGATGGAATTATAGTGAAAACAACTTATTCCCCTTTTTGTTGGGGACCCACTGGAACCCCTTTTAGGGGCCCCTTGGGGTCCATGGACCTCACTTTGAGAACCACTTCTCTAGAGAGAGCCTTTTGCGTTTTTATATTCCCTGAAGGCCACCGTAGGTTCTCTACACACACGGGGTGAGGGAAGAGGAATTCAGCCGGTTGTGATCTGCAGCCTCACCACTAGATGCCCCTAAATCTGACACACTGCTCCTTTAAGTCCTGTGCTCATAATAAATGGCACAGAAGCCCATACAGGGCTCAGCTTCTTGCTGAAAGACTGGGACCAGACTCATTGGTGATGGTGGACATTCCATGGGTTGATGTTGCATGTTTTACAGTGAGACCAACCTGTTACCTATCTCGCCTGATATGGCAGCACGAGGTCACGGCACATTCAGAGCGATCCAATGGTGCTTTGATGGTCGATCAGATTAGTTGATCAGGTTTTTTACAGTTACTTTTATTAATTTGATTCTTTTTTTAGAGCAACTTCTTATGTTCCGTTATATTCAGTAATGTTTGTATTTCTCTTAAATGCTGAACTGTTTGCTGTATTCCTTTTGAACCTGAGATTAAAGAATCAGCAAAGAAAAAGCAGAAGCCTGAAATTTAGGAAGAGCAAATCTAGTGAACCAGAGGCTCCAGGTGATATGGGAGGAAGCTGCAGCAATGGGAGTTTGTTGGAAATAATTAGTTGAGATGAACAATGAGGCAAAAAATTAAGTTTGGCATTTTTTTCTGATTTAAAAATATAAATCTTAAAGTATATTATTGAGTGTGAGGAGTCTGTTTACTGTTAATAAATAAAAGCAATGAAGGGTTTTTTGTAAAACGTTTCCTTTAGATTGACTCATTTGATGCATTCAGTTGACAACATAAAAATAAATAAAATAAAATGCGTATTTCTGCATGGAGAGCAAATGAACTGGTGTTTTATTCCACACACAGCAGACAGCAGATAGGCACACACTGGATATGAGCAGTACAGGTGAAAATGTCCTGAATGGCTCTTATATTTACTATAAGTCATTTAAATCAGATGATATTTAGCAGGTGTAACCAGTTACTCTGTAGTCATGAAACACAGGAAGTTAACCTGATGTTAAGGTACAACCACTAAACAGGGAAGTTTATTTGCACTAGAGCTCATTCACTTTGACAACATCCACTGAAGGACCTCATTGTTGCTTTCTTTTTTTTAAATTGGACTTGTTCGGTAAGTCAATCTTTTTGTTTGACTGATTTTGCTTAGTTTTTTAGTCAAGACTAATATTATGTTGTCATTCTACTAGGGGTGGTCATGGAAAAACACCCGAACCGCTCGGTTCGCTAGTCTCGGTTCGGAGCGTGTGTGTACCGCACGGTTCGTCAGTACACTGTTAATGTGGCACACACACAAACAGTAACCTTACTGCCGTAGTGCCCACTTTGACGAGCGGGATGGGCGTGACAAAGGCAACCCATGGCAGCTGATTGGACGATGTGACGCGATCGTCCAATCAGCTGCCATAGGTCTGGCTGGTCCCTAATTTCAAAGCCAAACTGTCATGGCGGCTCGTTCAGAATACGATCTCATATTCTACTAAAATAGTTCACCAAAACGTGTTTCTGAAAATATTTTAAGCGAGAAATAGGCCGTGCAGTTGCTGAATCTGTCTTCATTTCAGATCGACAAAGGTCAGTTTAAAAGATTTTTGTCAGATTTTGAGAGACACCGAGCCGACCGCTCCTCAAGTGGAGTGGGGTGCTGCTGCCGCCGCTGCAGGTCACGTCACATGCAGAAATGTCAAGTGGGAGAGAGGCTGCCCAGAGCTGGAGGATGCGCCAGCGTCGTTTATAGTCTGGTGTGTGGGAACATTTTGGATTTCATGGTACCTATGATGAAATAAAACAATATATTAGAACTGCCACTGTGTGCATGTTTTGTGCAACATGCATTCAATATGCTAATTTTAGCTATATATCATATGCTGAAGTTATTCTGGAGCGTTAAAGATTAAAAGAAAAAAATAACAAGAACCGTACAGAACCGAAAACCGTGACCCTAAAACCGTGATACGAACCGAACCGTGGGTTTTGTGAACCGTACCACCCCTACATTCTACTGAGCCATAAGAAGTGAGAGTTTACATTTTGTGGTATTATTTAGATTTGACTTCTGAAGATGTTGATTGATCACTAATTAGAACACAGTGAGTTCTGGTTGTATGGTGTAAGTTTCTTGTGTAAATCTTCTCTGTAACAGCTCTAAAAGCATGTTTAACAAGTAACTACATTATTGTGTTTGCAAATGTAGGTGATGGCAGCCCTGTCTGTGAATATTGCAACAGACAACATGTTACTCCATATCCTCTTTCTTTTGGGTGAGCTCTGTGTTCTGTGCAGATAGATAATCTAATAAGATAATTTTGCAACTGTTTACTTCCTAAAGATTTCTACTGATATTCCAAAGGCAAAACTACATACAAGATCCTGCTGCTGATGTATATTTTGTCTTTCTGTTCGTAGAGATTTGTTCCACCTTATATTAATCATGAGTCTTGTCTTTATAGGTGCTTAGGCTACTTGTCCTCAAAAGTCAAACCTCTTCATTACTGTTGAGGTATATTAACATCCTACTTTATTCTGATCATTCTATAACTTGTATTTAGGTCATATCTGAACTATCTATATGTAGCTAGAAGTGATGAACTTTAGCCTACTTTCAGAAGACACATCTGGAAAAGTGTTATCAATGGGGCCCTCCAGGACAGAGCCAGTTGGCATGAAGCCATTGGTCAGTTATCGATCCCACCCCAATTCATGGAATATACACATGTGGCACACACACAAAGAACTTTAGTGACTTTTGAGAATCTGAGAAGCGGTCCTCTCCGAGTTCTGCAGAGCTTGTACATGATGCTGATTTCTTTGATGTAAATAAACCTTTATAATCAAGAAACAGTGTCGACGGATTCCTTTCCACCCAGCAATGCAGCATCGCTACAAAATACACCACACTGTACCACAGATGGAAGCTCTGAGTGGGTCTTGTTTACAAATCCCATGTAACTTTAGCGTTGACAGAGAACTACCGGTTAACAGCAATTATGTCGGACTCTGGACTATAAAAGTTTCTAATCCTCTTCGAAACACTGTGGTTTTCAGCAGTAAAAACCCAGTTAACAGCTATCCAATGAATATTACTGGAAAACTGAGTGAGAAAGACTGCACCACTTTATTTTCCCGTTTATATACAAATTACACAAACAACTACTACTTCAGAATTGAGAGCAGTGCATTCAGGGCAACAGCTGTTTGTGATCCTCTTCAAATAACAGTTAAAGGTAAGAGAGGGGTTGTATCATTCTATAATGTTTTATTTTAGATATAACAAGAAAATGATGCACAGTTTCTGATTCTGTTTTAAACCCCAGATTCCCCCCCGAGGCCCAGAATTGAGATCTCAGGTGATCTGAAGGAGAAGGAGTCTGTCACTATAAGCTGCTCAGCTTCCACTCCCTGTCCACACTCCCCTCCTAAACTCACCTGGAATCTCCAACAAGACCCTCCCAACAACATAGAGGAGAACACAGATCGGACCTTCACAACTAAAATCCAGAAGACCATCACTCTGTCAGACACACACGATGGATTCACCATCAGCTGTTCTGCCACATATCCTGTGAATGAAGGAAGAGATGTCAAGACAGCAGAGGAGAGAAAGACTCTCAGTGTTTCATGTAAGACCAGTGTTTGTTATTGGATCCTGTCAGCACATCATGTGCTGATGTGAATGAATAAAGTTAATCTCACATTTTCCTCAGATGCTCCCAAGAACACCAGAGTGTTGATCAGTCCATCAGGTTTGGTGTCAGCAGGTAGCTGGGTGAACCTGACCTGCTCCAGCAGAGCCAAGCCTCCCGCCAGCTTCAGCTGGTTCAAGAACAGCAAAGATGGAGCCATCAGTGTAGCTGAAGGAGACTTTTACAGCTTCAATGTCACTGATGTCACTGATGGAGTTTATTACTGTGTGGCCACAAACAATCTTGGTAATGAAACATCATCAACAATCCATCTAAATGTTAAAGGTAAAAACGGAACTGGATTGATCCGCTTACTTTAAAAATGGGAACTTCTGCTACATGAGTTTGGTTACATGCCTTCTTTTAGTGGTCACTTATATTTGGTTTGTTTCTATAAGCCGAATCTCCTGATCCATCTCTACCATTGGGGCCAGTTATTGGAGGAATCATTGGGATCATCGTTCTCATCTCCCTGGTGGTCTGTGTTTGGTAAGTATCTCAAATGAAAGCAGCTAATGGGATTCTTATTCTTGAAGGCACAGATGATGAAGTCATCTGTTGGCGTTTACACCTCTGCGCCAGCATGTCAACATCATATTTCTACATTCAATTTACGCACTAATCCAAATTCCTCATTGATGATTTATTTTACAGCACTCTGTGTAAGAGGCCGATAAAGTTGACACATTCAACTCAACGACAGAATCAGGTGGGAAAATGCTCAACTTTTCTGTTCAGAATTGCACTCGAAATGTTTTGCATCTGTCAACAGTGACCGTGTACTATATAAGATATATGAAAGCATTTGGATTGAACACAAAATAGGCAATCTACTGTGTGAGATTCTTCATGAGAAAAATAGGGCAGGAAATGTGGCCAATTATCCTGTTAGCAACCCACTGTGGTTAAAGCTGCTGTAGGTAAGATTGTGAAGATCCAGGACTTTGCCAACAAATTTGAACATCGACAACTTCTCAGTCCCTCCCCTTTCTGCTGCAGCCCAAAACGTCTCCTAAGCCCCGCCCACACAACGGAGTTTGACAGAACTGCATGTCAGACAACATGTTCAATAAATAAACACTAACACAACGTTAACTTTACTCACCAACAGTAAAACGATGCTAACTAGCAGGCTAGCGTTAGCCATTTCAGCATCATATCAGACCGACCACAGTGCAAACGTTACTATTATCCTCACCGACATAGCTTTGTGGACTTTTGACTACTAATAACCAAGTGAAAGATAAATCATTCATGGTAATTATGTTACCTGTCGAGAAGAAATGTGGCTACGTCTGCATCGTTCTTCAGATCTTTAAAATCCTGCAGCTCACGCCACCTCTGAAAAGCCACTCCCAATATTCACCGGAGTTTGGGTAAACCTTTCTGCAGCTTGTGCGGGAAAGGGGTAGGGGAGAACCCTATTATATGCGTGTGCCTGAGCAGTGATTGACAGGCAGATAGACCACCTCTGTGGCCCTGATTGGAGAAAATCAACCGGGAGCGGTGGAATTTTGCCAATGGCACTACAGGCTGTAGGAGGTGCCAGAGGAGCTGTTTTTTATTTTATTTTACATAATTCATGTAGTTCTACTGGAACATAGGGTCAGTTTCAGCAAATATGACAGAAAGTTAGTTTTATAAGACTTACCTACTGCATCTTTAATGATTGTGAACTGGGCAAACTACACAAGAGGAGACAATTGTTTTTGTAACTCTTTTGTGACACAATATAAGATGTTTTTGTGACAGTGTCACAACTGGATCTAGGCTCCAAATCCAGCTACTTAACATTTCATATTTTTACAGAATCAAACAGGTGAAGAGCTGACTGTTAAAGAGCCAGCAAGAAGAACAGAACAAGAAGAAGAAAAAGAAGAAGACATCCATTATGGTGAGATCGACTTCTCCAAGCAGAGACCTGAACCGTCCTCATCCTCAGAGCAGGACAGAGGACAGCAGCAGGACACGCTGTATGCACAGGTCAAAGTGTCCCAGACAGCAAACAGCCGAACACAGACTGCTGACGGCCCAGAGGATCTCTACGCTCAAGTGAAGAAAAAATAGAGTTGTTTTGTTTGTGTACAGCAAGATTGCATTTGATTCATCTGAAATGTACTTTTATTTTTATTTATCAGATCTTGTTTATGTTCAACAGTAGAAAAACAACACTGGATCCTGGACAGGAAAATGTAATTTTCATTGCCTACCATTCAATAAAGGGAAACTCAAAACCTCCACACCCTGCAGCTTTTTTTGTGTCAGTTATCGACATGTTAATACGTGGGTGCTGAAATCACACGGCCATTGTTATGTGATTTGTTATTTAAATGTCAGATACCTGCTAGCAAAAGTCCCAAAGCTCTATAAAAGGAACAAGTCTAAATTACATCAAAAGTATTTCTGCACACACTTGTAGAGCAGTGCAGGGGATTATTAGTATAGTATAGTAGTAGTACAAATGTTAATACAAGTGTGTGAATTACAACTTTATTTGCTATTTGCAGAAACACCATGAGTGATATTTTTATTTTCCTTCTATTAACTCCTCCCTCCTCTCACAGTCCTTCCTACTTCACAGACTGTGACTTCTGCATCAACCTGTCAGACAGCAGAAAAAACACTGACTCCAATGCTAGTTGATTTCTGCTACAATCACTACATTTCTATTTTGTTTAGTTATGATTCACACAGAAGCACCCCGAGGACTGGCTTGTTTTTGTGTTTCACTTTTTGAATTTCTATGTTCATATTAAATGCCACAGAGATACAGAAAAACAGTGTGTCAGGACTCATGGGTGATGATGGATATAGTCTCGCATTGCCAGACCTTCCTCCACAGCGCTGCGGAGGAGGGTCTGGCTACTCCAAACAGCATTCCGGGATGCAGAGGTGGAAAAAGTAGTCAAATATTGTACTCAAGTAAAAGTACCAATACTTTGATGCCAAATTACTCAAGTAAAAGTAATAAGTAGTTAATTTAAAATGTACCTTAAGTAAAAGTTACTTAGTTACATTAAAAAAAACTGTAAAAATGGGGTGGGGGATTTCTCCCATGTAGTGAAAATAGGACAAGCGGTCATAAATCCAAAACTATTTTGTTTTTAATTAAAGAAAAATCTATACAAATGTATAAACATCTATACAAATGCATACACATGTAATAACAACATAACACACGTCACACATGACATGATGGCAAAGTGCCTCATGCTAGCCTGGTTGACACCAGACCCTTCTCAGTTGAGTGGGTCTGGGGAAGGTTCATTCACATCTCATTTCCAAAGGAGCGTCACCAACGGACACCGCTCAAATGCCTCTGGGCGCAATTGGATAGTCCTTCAACCAATCAGACCAACGATCTTCAGCGGCCGTTATGTTGAATGTAAACAAAGCTGCTTGCCTTCGCTATGCTATTGTCATCGTGTAAAGCCCGCCTCAACAGTTGTGATTGGGGTCTCGATTTGGAAAAATTGGAAATGGGCTTGAATGGGCTCTTGGCCAGACGGACTTGCAGAGCAAATCTCAAATTTGCCAGAAGTTTGTCAGGGTTTTCCCAGGCTAGCCTCATGCTACAATCCTCTCCACTCTTGATGTGACTGTAAATTCAAAGGCTCGTTTACATTCAAACCGGTGACAATTACGGTGGGGCACAGCCTATTTGTTCAATCGAGACTGATGTTTACAGCCCAGACTAGCAGCTAGCTTCTACACACCTTAGTAGCCCGTATGAGCTAATTAGATTGTATGTAAATTCATTTAGCCAGTGTCCTACATACGTTGTCCTACGGGTTGCTAGTGCTAGACAAAAATTAGCAATGCCACGAAACATGTTGTTTTGCTAATTGGCAATTTGCTATTAGTCATGAAAACTTCATTTGAAGTACCAATGCACAAATACTTACCAAAACATGCTTCTGCAGATTAGATGTGGAGTTATTGAATGCTGCCAGTTCAGTCACCTTTGGCAGGCTCATCTGGCATTGCATGATGATACTATTGGCCCTCTTGAATTTAAATGAAAAACAGTCTTTCAAATATGGTCAAGGATTTTCATCGTTTTGGGCAGCAGAATTGGATGTTTCAGCTAGCATTTCTACTGAAACAGTCTCTGAACCGTCGTTGCTTGCCTGATCCTCCTCCATCTCGTTCTCAATCTCCTACAGAAAGACTTGGCGCCTAATAGGCGGCCTAGATGCTGATCATTCGTTACTGATTGTTTTTCTTCCTTTCGGTTTTCGTTAGTCAAAGTTTTTTTTAACTCAGTAACGGATGGGATTTGTAATGTAGTGAAATACAATACTTCACTCAAAAAATAATCAAGTACTTTTTAAATTACAGATTTCAAAAACTACTTGAAAAATACAAAATACACAACAAAACTACTCAATAGTAACGTAAGTAAATGTATTTCGTTACTTTCCACCTCTGCCGGGATGGGAGAAAATCGTGCTCTGGTTTATTGGCATTTTTTTAAACCAATCACAATCGTCTTAGGCGGAGCTAAGCAAGCGTACAACGGAGCCTCTGCAAAATAGCCTCGAGAAGGAACTTGTCGTCGTGGAACGTGTGTACGTTCAAAGTAGTTTTAGTCGTGCAACAGAAAACTCAGATTGGACAGATAGTCTAGCTAGCTGTCTGGATTTACCCTGCAGAGATCTGAGGAGCAGTTAACCATAGTCCTCATAAATCCACCGCAGTTTGAAATGTCAACACAAAGAAAGCCAAAAGGCAACGAATATGCGGCCTAAATGAGTGAAATCCGGTGGAATATTGTTTCAACACATCCTCGTACCAGCGACAGATGCACATTGTGAATCGGTCGCAGTTTAAAACACGTGATTAACGTTGTGATTGAAACAATATTACTTGGTTAGGTTTAGAAAAGGGTCATGGTTTAGGTTAAATGAAGCATGTTTGTTACCAGATATTTATGCAACAAAGTTACTTTGGTTAGGTTATGGTTTGCGTTAAAATAGACCCTTTCTGGCAGAAAGTCCTGAACGTTAACTTCTCCCATGTGCTGAAACTGTTTAAATAACAAGATATCTGGCTGGATGAACCAGAGTGTTAGATCTCAATGTTTTTTAAGCTTGGCATTCTTCATCAGCCAGCTTAAAACATGTTGTCAAGTGTAGCTGTCCGGGCGCCCAGGTAGCTCAGTTGGTAGAGCAGGCGCCCATATGTAGAGGTTTACTCCTTGAAGCAGCAGCCTCGGGTTCAACTCCGATCTGTGGCCTTTACTGCATGTCATTCTCCCCTTTCATGTCTTCATCTGTCCTCTCAAAAATAAAGGCCGAAAGTGCCCCAAAATTAGAGGTGCACCGATTACAACTTTCTAGGCCGATTTCGATTTTCTTTGAGTTAGGCCAGCCGATACCGATTTTAGCCGATTCCCATTTCATATTTTCTAACCACTTTACAGCACACACAAGTATTTATTTTCTATCTTTTCTTTAATAAAACATTTTGCACAAATAAATAGAAACATAAAATAGAACTATATACATTACTCCTGGTGTGGGAAATTCACACACATCTAAAGCGCAATGTTAGAACCATTTCCTTCTTTTCACATCCAATATCCAACTAAAAAAATGTGATTTTGCTTTTTGGTGTTGTCCCTCCACGCCCTACTTTTTCCTTGCAGGTGTTGCATATTGCAAACTTGTTGTCTTCTCTACACGCGCTGAAGAATTTCCAAACAGTTGACATGTTGCAGGTTAATTCACGAGGTTCCCTACATGTGTGAGAATAGTGCGGACATGCGCTTCACATCGCGAGTGGGTACGCGCGACACACGGCGGAAAAGTTGAGAGAAAGGAAAAAGAGACTGTGCTGTCGCGTCAGTGTGTAACTCGTGAGAACCGTAACTCGTATAACTTATGTTGTCAGTTAATTGTAGCGTTGACCGGCATGAAATCAGCATATATCCGATTGACCTGCCGGTCGCCGGTCATGGCCGAGCATGTGAAAACCGCCCAGTTCCGGTCACCGGCCGGTCTATCGGTGCATCTCTACCAAAAATGATATCTACAAAATCTATGGGTAGGAATATAATGTTCATAATTATGTTTACGTTAGTGTATAATCACCTGAAACTTAGAATTGTTGTGTTTTCGTTTAGAAAAAAACCTTCATTTCTACAGTAGGGTCCTCTTCCACGGAGCCCACCATGTTGCTACAGTAGCCCAAAACAGACAAATCAAACACTGGCTCTCACATTAATTCTTCAATTTTTTTTTTCAAAGAACCCCAAAACTGACACAAAGTAGACCATGGACTCTCATTTAATAAGATTTGTTCCATGGTCCCCCACTTGATAGGATTTATGCTTTTAGATGTTTCATTACAGCATGCAGTGGCGGTGTTTGGTACGGGCGAACCGGGCAGCTGCCCGGGGCGGCATTTTTCTTGTCACATGGGGGGCGGCACGAGAACTTAAAAATTAAAAAAATAAATCATCTGCGCCACGAAGCGTTTGTCTGTTTTCTATAATTTATAAACACAAAGTGACAGGAGAACTAGGAAGTAGCCTACACAGAGACGGAGCAAGATGAGTCTAAAACTTTCTTTTATGTCAATGGTCTAAACGCCAAAATGAAACAAAGTTACCCAAGCGGCTTTCATAAAATAAAAAAGCGAAAAGACATGTTTTCGGCAGTAGCAGGACCTTCATCAGCTTCGGTGGTTGATGATAGTGGTGTCGGGACTCGGCAGCAGTGGCATATGCACAGTGGGGAGGAGACTGAGGAGGAGAGGGACAGAGATGAGGGAGTGAGAGTAGAACCTGCGGTAAGCACAACTCCCCTTAAAACACTTAACCCATGGTGGCCCAATGGTTAGCACTGTGACCTCACAGCAAGAAGGTTCTGGGTTCAAATCCAGGTTGTTCTGGGGCCTTTCTGTGTGGAGTTTGCATGTTCTCCCCATGTTTGAGTGGGTTTCCTCTGGGTGCTCCGGTTTCCCCCACCATCAAAAACATGTACAAGGTTCTCCAGTCAGTGCCCTTGATCAAGGCACTGGCTCAGATCTGAAGTTGGTCCCCGGGTGCTGTGATTGGCTGCCCACTGCTCCCTTGAGGGATGGGTTAAATGCAGAGAATGAATTTCGCTACATGTATGTGTATGTGACAATAAAGTACCTTTACCCTTGACAAAACTGAGTGGTGGACAAACTACAACAATAAAAGACGTAGGCATGCTTTACCGCATTAGTAGCCTATATAAACGTTGCACATCATGCAAACTTTCTTAACAAGAATTGTAGCTTTTGTATCTGCGTTGACAGACACATTATCATGATAGACCTCTTCAAATTAAAGCACAGGGCCTCTTGAAATGATATAAATATATATATAGCTTGTTTTATGATTCATTAGGAGTATACAGTTTTAGTGTATTAATAAATGGTTGTTGAAGTATTTAATGTGTCAACTCTCACTGATTCTTGCTTACTCATTACATGGCGTTAGTAGTTTTAGGAGTAGGAGTTGGTATACATATTCAGGGGAGCGCAAGGATGGGTACAGCTTTATCACTACTAGTTAAACAGTTTTAGTATTTCATGTGTATTGTATCCTATTATTTCATTTATATTCTGTGTGTGCTGTGTGTCTGATATTGTGCTGCTGCAACACTGGTATTTCCCATTTTTTTTGGGATCAATAAAAATCTATCTATCTGTCAGTCAATCAGTCAGTCAGTCAGTCAGTCAGTCAGTGATCTTATGTGGTGGGCCGAGCAGATTTCATACAATGACATCATTGATGATTTTGCATCAAGGAAGGCCAGAAAGGTCAGGTTTTAGTTGTAGTTTGGGTTTTCTGTTCTTAGTGCTATAGTGTAATAATTACATTCTCTTTAGTGTGTTTTCACATATCGTGTGATGAAGGATTTGTGCTATTTCGAATATTTTTTCTATATTGGGTCTTTTGGCAATGGAGGGGGTCTCGCCCGGGCGTCATTCAATGTAGAACCGTCCCTGACAGCATGTGTATGAAAACAATGAATAGTCATACATTCTGTTATTATGTTGCTTAATGATGGAATTATAGTGAAAACAACTTATTCCTCTTTTTGCTGGGGAACCACTGTAACCCCTTTTAAGGGGCTCTTGGGGTCCATGGACCTCACTTTGACAACCACTTCTCTAGAGAGAGCCTTTTGCGTTTTTATATTCCCGGAAGGCCACCGTAGGTTCTCTACACACACGGGGTGAGGGAAGAGGAATTCAGCCGGTTGTGATCTGCAGCCTCACCACTAGATGCCCCTTTTATAATGTCTTTTTACACTTGGTGTGAGTCAAACTTTATGAAACTGAACGTAGGAAAGACTAAAGAACTTGTTATTGATTTTAGAAAGAAAAAAGAGAAGGTCCTTCCAGTTACAATTAATGGTCAGTTGATTGAAATTGTGCAGTCACATACATTTTTAGGTGTACATCTGGATGAAAAATTAAACTGGAAGGAGAACACAAATGTCCTAATGAAGAAGGCTCAGTCGAGACTGCTCTTTTTGAGAAAACTTAGATCATTCAACATCAGCACAAAGCTCTTAAATGTTTTTTATCAAGGAATTTTAGCTAGTGTTCTTTTTTATGCTGTACTGTGCTGGGGGGGCAGTATGTCTGTTGAGGACAAAAATAGGATAAATAAGATAATCAAGAGAGCTGGTTCAGTTATTGGTCTTAACCCGGACGTACTGGAGGTTACTGTAAAGAAGAGGATTAGTTCAAAACTAAAAATGTTCCTGCTTTTTGAAGGCCATCCACAACACAATTTGTTCAAAGGACTCAGAAGCTCTTTCAGTGAGCGATTGGTAATGCCTCGGTGCTCTAGTGAGCGCATGAGAAGGTCTTTTGTTCCCGCAGCGGTTAGATATTTTAACCAACACAGTTAACTGTTAAATATTATTTTTGTCTTTTATAGTGTTTTTAAATTAAATTTTTTCTTAAAACTGTGTCTCTTAATCAGGGTCTATTAGTCTCCTAATGCAGAATTATTTATTGGTTGTATGGTTGGTGGCAAACCAGTTTCCCTATCGGGATTAATAAAGTTTTTCAAATCAAAAATCAAATCAAATAAATCTGACACACTGCTCCTTTAAGTCCTGTGCTCCTAATAAATGGCACAGAAGCCCATACAGGGCTCAGCTTCTTGCTGAAAGACTGGGACCGGACTCATTGGTGATGGTGGACATTCCATGGGTTGATGTTGCATGTTTTACAGTGAGACCAACCTGTTACCTATCTCGCCTGATATGGCAGGACGAGGTCACGGCACATTCAAAGCGATCCAATGGTGCTTTGATGGTCGATCAGATTAGTTGATCAGTTATTGATTTAACCTTATGTGTGGTGCCCCTCTGTCTGAGTCTTTATCTAGTTATTCTCGTTTAATGTTTTAATCCCATCAGTATTCTGTCTTTTTCCAGTCACTGTTATTAATTTGTTTTTAGAGCAACTTCTTATTATATTCAGTAATGTTTGTATTTCTCTTAAATGCTGGACTTTTTGTTTCCTGTATTCCTTTTGAATCTGAGATTAAAGAATCAGCAAAGAAGAAGCAGAAGCCTGAAATTTAGGAAGAGCAAATCTAGTGAACCAGAGGCTCCAGGTGATGTGGGAGGAAGCTGCAGCAATGGGAGTTTGTGGGAAATAATTAGTTGAGATGAACAATGAGGCAACAAATTAAGTTTGGTATTTTTTTCTGATGTAAAAAATAAATCTTAAAGTATATTATTGAATGTTGAGGAGTAAGTTTACTGTTAATAAATAAAAGCAATGAAAGTTTTTTTGTGTTTCCTTTAGATTGACTCATTTGATGCATTCAGTTGACAACTGTGAATTATATTTTAATTGAAAATGTTTCTTAATAAAAATGCGTATTTCTGCATGGAGAGCAAATGAACTGGTGTTTTATTCCACACAGCAGACAGCAGATAGGCACACACTGGATATGAGCAGTACAGGTGAAAACATCCTGAATGGCTCTTATATTTACTATAAGTCATTTAAATCAGATGATATTTAGCAGGTGTAACCAGTTACTCTGGAGTCATGAAACACAGGAAGTTAACCTGATGTTAAGTTACAACCACTAAACAGGGAAGTTTATTTGCACTACAGCTCATTCACTTTGAAAACATCCACCGAAGGACCTCATTGCTGCTCTCTTTTTTAAATTGGACTTGTTTGGTAAGACAATCTTGTAGTTTGACTGATTTTGCTTAGCTTTTTAGTCAAGACTAATATTATGTTGTCATTCTACTGAGCCATAAGAAGTGAGAGTTTGCATGTTGTGGTATTATTTAGATTTGACTTCTGAAGATGTTGATTGATCACTAATTAGAACACAGTGAGTTCTGGTTGTATGGTGTAAGTTTCTGGTGTAAATGTTCTCTGTAACAGCTCTAAAAGCATATTTAACAAGTAACTACATTATTGTGTTTGCAAATGTAGGTGATGGCAGCCCTGTCTGTGAATATTGCAACAGACAACATGTTACTCCATATCCTCTTTCTTTCGGGTGAGCTCTGTGTTCTGTGCAGATAGATAATCTAATAAGATAATTAAAAAAAATAAAAACTGTTTACTTCCTAAAGATTTCTACTGATATTCCAAAGGCAAAACTACATACAAGATCCTGCTGCTGATGTATATTTTGTCTTTCTGTTCGTAGAGATTTGTTCCACCTTATGTTAATCATGAGTCTTGTCTTTATAGGTGCTTTGGCTACTTGTCCTCAAGAGTCAAACCTCTTCATTACTGTACCACAGATGGAAGCTCTGAGTGGGTCTTGTTTACAAATCCCATGTAACTTCAGCGGTGAACCCGAAATACCGCTTAATAACAGCAATTATGTTGGAATCTGGACTATAGAAGATTCTAATCATAAACCAAACACTGTGGTTTTCAGCAGTATAAACCCAGGTAACATCTATCCAATGAATATTACTGGAAACCTGAGTGAGAAAGACTGCACCACTTTATTTTCCAGTTTAATCATAAATTACACAAACAATTACTACTTCAGAATTGAGAGCAGTGCATTCAGGGCAACAGCTTCTTGTGATCCTCTTCAAATAACAGTTAAAGGTAAGAGAGGGTTTGTATCATTCTATAATGTTTTATTTTAGATATAACAAGAAAATGATGCACAGTTTCTGATTCTGTTTAAAACCCCAGATTCCCCCCCGAGCCCCAGAATTGAGATCTCAGGTGATCTGAAGGAGAAGGAGTCTGTCACTATAAGCTGCTCAGCTTCCACTCCCTGTCCACACTCCCTCCCAAACCACCGCACCTGGAATCTCCAACAAGACCCTCCCAACAACATAGAGGAGAACACAAATCGGACTTTGACAACTAAAATCCAGAAGACCATCACTCTGTCAGACACACATGATGGATTCACCATCAACTGTTCTGCCACATATCCTGTGAATGAAGGAAGAGAAGTCAAGACAGCAGAGGAGAGAAAGACTCTCAATGTTTCATGTAAGACAACCAGTGTTTGTTATTGGATCCTGTCAGCACATCATGTGCTGATTTGAATGAATAAAGTTAATCTCACATTTTCCTCAGATGCTCCCAAGAACACCTCAGTGTCCATCAGTCCATCAGGTTTGGTGTCAGCAGGTAGCTGGGTGAACCTGACCTGCTCCAGCAGAGCCAAGCCTCCCGCCAGCTTCAGCTGGTTCAAGAACAGCAAAGATGGAGCCATCAGTGTAGCTGAAGGAGTCTTTTACAGCGTCAAAGTGACCAGTGTGACAGATATAGAAGATTATTACTGTATGGCCACAAACAAGCTTGGTAATGAAACATCATCAACAATCCATCTGAATGTTAAAGGTAAAAACGGAACTGGATTGATCCGCTTACTTTAAAAATGGGAACTTCTGCTACATGAGTTTGGTTACATGCCTTCTTTTAGTGGTCACTTATATTTGGTTTGTTTCTATAAGCCGAATCTCCTGATCCATCTCTACCATTGGGGCCAGTTATTGGAGGAATCATTGGGATCATCGTTCTCATCTCCCTGGTGGTCTGTGTTTGGTAAGTATCTCAAATGAAAGCAGCTAATGGGATTCTTAGTTGGTTGAAGGCACAGATGATGAAGTCATCTGTTGGCGTATACTCCTCTGTGCCAGCATCTCAGCATCATATTTCTACATTCAATTTACGCACTAATCCAAATTCCTCATTGATGATTTATTTTACAGCATTCTGTGTAGGAGGCCGATAAAGTTGACACATTCAACTCAACGACTGAATCAGGTGGGAAAATGCTCAACTTTTCTGTGCAGCATTGCGCTCGAAATGTTTTGCATCTGTCCACAGTGACCGTGTACTATATAAGATATATGAAAGCATTTGTACTGACCACTAAATACACAATCTACTGTGTGAAATTCTTCATGAGAAAAATATTGCAGGAAATGTGGCCAATTATCCTGTTAGCAACCCACTGTGGTTAAAGATTGTGAAACTGGGCAAACTACACAAGAGGAGACAATTTTTTCTTTTGTGACACAATATAAGATGTTTTTGTGACAGTGTCACAACTGGCTCTAGGCTCCAAATCCAGCTACTTAACATTTCATATTTTTGCAGAGTCAAACAGGTGAAGAGCTGACTGTTAAAGAGCCAGCAAGAAGAACAGAACAAGAAGAAGAAAAAGAAGAAGACATCCATTATGGAGAGATCGACTTCTCCAAGCTGAGGCCTGAACTGTCCTCAGAGCAGGACAGAGGACAGCAGCAGGACACGCTGTATGCACAGGTCAAAGTGTCCCAGACAGCAAACAGCCGAACACAGACTGCTGACGGCCCAGAGGATCTCTACGCTCAAGTGAAGACAAAATAGAGTTGTTTTGTTTGTGTACAGCAAGATTGCATTTGATTCATCTGAAATGTACTTTTATTTTTATTTATCAGATCTTGTTTATGTTCAACAGTAGAAAAACAACACTGGATCCTGGACAGGAAAATATAATTTTCATTGCCTACCGTTCAATAAAGGGAAACTCAAAACCTCTACACCCTGCAGCTTATTTTGTGTCAGTTATCGACATGTTAATACGTGGGTGCTGAAATCACACGGCCATTGTTATGTGATTTGTTATTTAAATGTCAGATACCTGCTAGGAAAAGTCCCAAAGCTCTACAAAAGGAACAAGACTAAATGACATCAAAAGTATTTCTGCACACACTTGTAGAGCAGTGCAGGGGATTATTAGTATACTATAGTAGTATAGAGTGTTTTTTTAATTTAAAATGTGTATTTTCATTTTTGACAAGTCGTCAAAAGTAATCTCCATTTCTTAACATAAGTATTGTGAACCCTATTTAAATAAACCCCATCAATTCTTCATACATTTATTTGTTTTATATTCACTGAAAAACTGAAGACAATGTGCTATGATTCAAACCATTCTCTGTGCTGTAATAAAACCCTTTTTAAGCACCTTCTAAAATCCTAACAATCACATCTTAAGTTGGAATACTTTTGCGATTTGATCATTGGTTAGGAAATTAAGGGAAATTGTGATATTTCTGCTTCTGCTTGTTGTAGTACAAATGTTAATACAAGTGTGTGAATTACAACTTTATTTCCTATTTGCAGAAACACCATGAGTGATATTTTGACTTTCCTTCTATTAACTCCTCCCTCCTCTCACAGTCCTTCCTACTTCACAGACTGTGACTTCTGCATCAACCTGTCAGACAGCAGAAAAAACACTGACTCCAATGCTTGTTGATTTCTTCCAGGGCCGGATTGGGACTCATTTTCAGCCCTGGAGTTTCATGCCTTAGACTGGCCCACTTTAGTTCACGACTGACTATATTAAAATAATGTAATTAAAAATATAAGTCTGCAATAGGCGCACTGTTCTCTACTGCCTTGTAATTAATTGTATTTTTGAAAAATATCATCATTTCCAAATTGGAAATGATGATATATTATATTAAAAATCGTTTGATTAAAAACATAATGGGTCACTAGTAACACTTGGGCATATAAAGTTGTTATATTGAAACTAATGTGATCACTGCAAAAAAAAAAAATGCTTTTCTTACTTAGTATTTTTGTCTCGTTTCCAGTCCAAATATAAAAAAAAAAATCTTATATCAAGATGCATTTACTAAACAAGGATGAAAAACACCTCAAAACTAAGTGATTTTTTTTGCTTAAAACAAGTTACATTATCTGCCAATGGGGTAAGAAAAATAATTGTTTTAGATTTAGCTTGTTTTAAGAAAAGACAAAAAAACAAAATCACTAAATTTTATTTTTTTCAGAAAACAAGACAATTTCTTATGCCATTTCACTTGTCTAGTAAATGTATCTTGAATTAAGAATATTTAGATATTTGAACTGGAAACAAGTAAGATACTAAGTAAGAAAAGCATTTTTTCAGTGATAATGTTTGCTTATTCACACACTATGGTACGACAGCAGCTTACCTGTGTCTTTCACAGTGAGAGCATTCAACTGGGTCCTGGCTCTGTAAATGAAATTTTTTACATTTATTTCTCACCACAAATATCCCCTTTTTACAAAGCTTTCAAATCAAGTCAAGTCAGTTTTATTAATGTATTGCTGAATCATCAGGTATCATTAATTATCTCAGGGCATTTTTCATTTTGCAGGGCTCTTCATTACTATTAGTTCTTCTGAATGACAATCCTACCTGCCCATTCTGTTGTGCTGGGCTCATGACTGGAGCTTGGTAACGTTACTGGGCCTTGCTCTTCACTGTTAGCCGCAAACCGGACTAGAGGCGGCTGCTGCTGAAGAGCTACAAGAAAAAGTTTGATACATGAACGGTGGTTTGCAGACAACGTTGTTTTGCACAGTCGCTAACATCTTGCACTGCACTTAACTACCTTAACGTTAGCTTACTTACCCCGCGCCCTCGCGTCCATTTGTTTTTTTGAGGAAAAATGTGCTCAGTTTACAACATTTGATTTCCAAAGCTTTCTTCTTTTTTTGGCCTTTTCAGTGCCGCGCTTTGCTTCCCTGTTATCCATTTTTATCAGACTTTTTTATTTTGAGCAAGGGTGTTGGGGGGGGGGGGGGGGGGGGGGGGGGAGAAAAAAAAAAAAAAAAAAAAATAAAATTGTAGGGAGGGGCGTTTTGAAAAAAAAAAAAAAAAAAAAAAAAAGGATTTGGGTAAAAAAAAAAAATAAAAGTTTTTTGTTTTGTTGGGGGGGGGGGGGGGGGGGGAGAAAAAAAAAAAAAAAATAAAAAAAAAACACCCACCCCGAGAAAATATATAAAAAAAAAAAAAAAGAGGAAAGGGGAAAAAAAAAAAAAAAAAGTGGGGCTGCTGTAAGTGCAGGCAGCCTAGGGACAGCATCCATATTTCAACCCAGTGCCATGACAACAACGGCCCTCGCGGCCAAAAAAACAGACCGGCCCACCGGGAAATTCCCGGTGCTCCCAATTAGCCAATCCGGGCCTGATTTCTGCTACAATCACTACAATTCTCTTTTGTTTAGTTATGATTCAGGCAGAAACACCCTGAGGACTGGCTTGTTTTTGTGTTTCACTTTTTGAATTTCTATGTTCATATTAAATGCCACAGAGATACAGAAAAACAGTGTGTCAGGACTCATGGGTGATGATGGATATAGTCTCACATTGCCAGACCTTCCTCCACAGCGCTGCGGAGGAGGTTTATTGGCATTTCTTTAAACCCAAAACAATCGTCTTGGGCGGTGCTAAGCGCCGTACAGAGTAACGACACCTCTGCAAAATAGCCTCAGGAAGGAACTTGTTTTGGTGGAACATGTGTACGTTCAAAAGTTGTTTTAGTCGTGCAACAGAAAACTCCGATTGGACAGATAGTCTAGCTAGCTGTCTGGATTTACCCTGCAGAGATCTGAGGAGCAGTTAACCATAGTCCTCAGAAATCCACCGCAGTTTGAAATGTCAACACAAAGAAAGCCAAAGGCAACGAATACACGGCCTAAATGAGTGAAATCCAACGGAGCAATCCCAGAAGTGGAACGTCGTGGATATAGACTATGTTGGATATGATGGTGGTTGTTGACCAAACTAAGTGGTTATACATAATTTGACCATGAGACTGCACTGTTGGCAATGGTGGAGACGTTTATGGTTCAGCTCATTTTCTAAAATGCTGTTGGACCCTTAATGTTCCCTCACCTAAATTATTTAACTTGTGTTTCAAACATATAGACTATTTATTGTTCTGTAAAGAAAAATCTCGACATACAACATATTCATGTCAGTCAGTAATAAAAAAAGGACGTACACATTGTGGCAATCACTGGTTTAGCTAAGCTGGTTACAGCTAAACTGCATTCTCAATTACGTTTCAAGGGAAAATGAATTTTCTCCCAGATAATGCGACAGATGCACATTGTGAATCGGTCACAGTTTAAAACACGTGATCAATGTTGTGATTGAAACATTACTTGATTAGGTTAAGAAAAGGGTCATGGTTTAGGTTAAATGAACCACGTTTGTTACCAGAAATCTTGTTTATGCAACAAAGTTACTTTGGTTAGGTTATGGTTAGCGTTAAAATAGACCCTTTCTGGCAGAAAGTCCTGAACATTAACTTCTCCCATGTGCTGAAACTGTTTAAATAACAAGATTTATCTGGCTGGATGAACCAGAGTGTTAGATCTCAATGTGTTTTAAGCTTGGCATTCTTCATCAGCCAGCTTAAAACCTGTTGTCAAGAGTAGCTGCCCATCATAGGCGTAATTTAAAGGGGAAAGGGGTTAAAACCTCCCCAATAATCAAAATTGGCCAGTGTAACCCTTCCTCACCCCCCCCCCCAAAATGTTTAGATTATAATTTCCTTTACAGAAATAGACATTTGCTCCATAAATTGATGCAGAAAAGGCACAAAATGTAGCCAAAAACTTCACCAGAATGCAGAAAATTAAGTGTTTGACGTTCAAAATTAAATTTTTTGCAAAGACCGTTTGGGAAGCCTTTTTCCACTGTTTCCCATGGATTCCTGTATTTACCCCTCTGTAAAACATAAAAACAGACACAGCTTCAACAATGATCTGTGGCACCTGTTCATGTGTTTTTTGTTGGTGACTGTTACATGAATGTGTACATCCAGCACAATGTTGGCTTTGTACAAAATATATTTTCCAACAACACATGATGTAATTTATTTAATGATAATGTTGTAATAAGACAAATAAAAGCATCTGAGGTTCTCTCATCAGTCTAGTCCTCCAGAGCAACAGTGATAAAGACCAATGTGATCAGTCAAGTCACAGTCACTGTACACAAGTCAGCAACAACACTGTGGTAGTTCATTTATGTTTACATCTGTTGAAATATCATGAATTACTATTATCATCATTATTATTGGGATTTGTGCAACATATAAAGATTGTAGAGCATATAGACTCACTGAGAACTTCTTCAGTTTCTCTGATATAAAAGCCAACTGCACTTGCACTGTGTTCTTAAATCATAGGAAGTCGACTTGGTTTTGAATTACGACAGCTAAAAAGGGAAGTTGGTTAAACTGTTAAAATTCATGCACTTAACCATTTTCACGTAGGAACTGCCAACCAAAGGATCTGATTGCCGTTCTCTTTTTGATGTGGGCTTCTTTGGTAAGAAGACAACATTATTTGCTGGTTTTACTTCTCATCTAACCCAGAGAGTTTTACTCATTTGCAGTTTACGGACTTGTGACGCTCAGTTACTTAACTTTAACAATTTACTTAAATTGTGGTTGTACAGATCGTGTTGAATGCTTCATAAAAGATACTGCATTATTGTGTTTGTAAATCCAGCTGAGGAGTGTCATGGCAGTCCAGTCTGTGAAAACTGTGACCGCCAACGCATTACTGAGTGTCTTCTTTCTTTCAAGTGAGTTTGTTCAGTCACTTTTATTTGCAGATGTTTCTTTTTCCAACTGTTCATGTCCTGACTGCAAAGTGAAATGTTTTATACTGACATTTTTTGTTTTTCATAGCAGATTTTGCTCCACAATTTGTTCATCTGTTTCACAGGTGCTCTGGCTGCTTGTTCTAAAGATACATCCCTATTCATTACTGCACCAAAGAACATGGAAGCACTGAATGGATCTTGTCTGTTAATCCCATGTAACTTTAGTGCTAAACCAGACACGGAATTCATCAGCACAAGAAAAATCTTCGGAGTGTGGATTAAAACTGATATACATTTTAGTGACAAAACAAATAATGTGATTTTCAACAGTAGCATGGTGAATAATATCTATCCAATGAATATTACCGGAGACCTGAGACAGAAAAACTGCACCACCTTGTTTTCCAGTTTAATCACAAGTTACACAGACACATACTACTTCAGAATTGAGAACAGGCCATTTCTGGCAACAGCTGTTTGTGATCCTCTTCAAATAACAGTTCAAGGTAAAAGAGTTTTGTTTTTTATCCGTCAGTATATATTATGATTGTTATAGAAGAAAAAGTGAAATCAGTTGCAGTTTTGATGTAAACAGCAAACACAGTGAACCTGACCTTCAAAGTGAATGTAAATATCTGCCAGTGGTGGAATGTACCTAAGTACATTTATTCAAGTACTGTACTTCAGTCCAAATGTTGAGATACTTGTACTCTACTTGAGTCTTTTCTTTTCATGCCACTTTCTACTTCTACTCCGCTACATTTCAGAGAGAAATATTGTACTTTTTACTCCACTACATTCATCTGACAGCTTTAGTTACTTTACAAATTAAGATTTCTGCAAACAAAAATTATTTAGTTTATTAAATATGATGTTTTATTATAACTTAAACTACCCAACAAGATACAGGCATACCAGTCCATCTGAAATGATTAGCCGATTAAACACTTGGTTGATTGACAGAACTGAGTACTTTGACTTCTAATACTTTAAGGACATTTTCCTGATGATACTTACATACTTTTACTTAGTAACATTTTCAATGTAGGGCTTTTACTTCTAACAGAGTATTTTTACAGTGTGGTATTAGTACTTTTATTATTATATTAGTAAAGGATCTGACTACTTCTTCCACCACTGATATCTGCAGTAGGATGATCAACAGTATCAGAAACCAGTCTGTGATCGGAGTCATTGGTTTGCATGAAATATGAAATATACATACATATGAGTGCACTATTAATAGTAGTCCCATGAGAAAGTTGCCTGTAAACCCAACTTTGCATTTAACACTTGAAAAGGGGAAGTTTCATGTGTTTGCCGTGCTATTTGGACTATTTACCATCAGTGATGGGAAACATTACATTCAAGTTGACTTTTTATGTTACCCCTTACAAAGGGTCAAAAGATAAATCTAAGGGGTTGTGATGATTAATGGGAGAGCAAATTAGGAAAAAAATAATTAATGCGACACAAATCTGTGTTCATATTTTTGACTTTTCGTTCATCTTTATTTTATTGTGAAATATTGGAGAGTTTTGCTTCAAACAATTATTGAAATGAAACCATGTGAGAAGTTGAGAGGGGAAATCACCTTTTGGTGGAACAACTCAAACATCAGAAACATGACAAGACACCCCAAACAAACACTACTTTTAATAAGAGATCCCAAGCCAAAAAATATACAAGATATATACTCTTATCACATGTGTGTATGCAAAATCTCAATATGTAGAGTAACTACATTGTTATCCCAAATTAGTTGCCTTTACTAAAAGAATTGCATGGAAACCCATTGCCTTAAACCAGGGGTGTCAAACTCAATTTCACTTGACGATCACAATAAGGGCCAGACATGTTGAGTTTATTGACATGCTTTTATTTAGCAATAAAAAGTCAATTAACTTTGTATTATTGCATGTCCCATATAGCTTTCTCCCATACAGTTTGGTCTACATAAAACCCTAAAAAAGTCAGCAAAAAGGTTTCTTAGCAATCGTAGAATTTAGCAAGTCATGAAAAACAAACATTACATTTTTAAAAGCAGCTACCACCCAGCCAACTCACAACAACCTGTTTCACAGCCTGAATATTAAAAAACTCTCTGCTTCTGTGGGGAATTCTGAGTCTCAAAGTCGGCAAATCTGTCAAATTCTGCACGGCGCGTTTCTTGATTTTTTTGGTGTGGTGCACAACTAGTCGGGCCAAAATTTGCTGTGAACCTAAATTGAAATGCGGGCCGGATCAAGATTTGCAATTGGCCGGATTTGGCACCCGGGCCTTAAGTTTGACACATGTGCCTTAAACCTCTTAGTTTTTACACAAGGTGAACCTTAACAGGTCAAGTTGTAAGAGCAGTAAGTTAAAGCAGTAGACAAATCAAGTTTACATTAGTAGTCATCACTAAAAATCATTAGTAAACATACATTATTTTTTTGGAGTATTGTTGTCTAAAATAAGCATGTTAAGTTAAAGCTTTAGTGCATAACTTGTTTATATTAATGAACGTCCGTTACATTCAAGCTGTTGCCAAATGAGTTGATACAAAGCTAATTAAGACTATCAGCTCCACACAACTCTCTCTGGATTTCTATGTTCAGAAACTGGAATCAAAAATAAATCAAGCAAAGATGATTACCTCTTCTGAAGAGCCCATCATGTTTTTATTAATCCTCCATGTCTATATATTTTGACTGGCAGGACTCCCAGTCCACCACCTGTTGTGCCTTTGTGGCTTTCTAATCTAAGGTTGTTTGGAGCAGTAACTCCACCTCCTCGTCTGTCCAGACTAAATTGTCAGCTTTGTTGTTCGCTTCGCCATGTTTTGGTTTCGCGCTACTAGGGAGAGGAGAGGGAGAGAGGAGGAGGAGAGGGAGAGAAGTAGAAGGAAGGTTCTACGCAGGCGCGCAGACTTGGTGGTGTTGTGTGGCAGCGCTTCACACTACCACCTAGCCGCCTGGTGTGCATACTACATTGAATTTCACACACTTTACATCAACATATGCAGGCAGATTTCCCCCCCAACACGCTCGTCTAAACGCGGAATAAAAAGTGAGAATGCAATGCTGCTTTTGCGTTTTCTCTTCAGATCGTTTCCGTCTAAACATAGCCTAAATGTAGATAAACATGAACACTAAATCAACCATACAAAAATAAAACCCAGATAACATAAATGCACACCAAAAACAATAACAGAACATTATTAAAACACACTTTCACTGGGACAGAAACCATTCAGAACATATCTTTTTTCCCATGAGCCTTTGCATCGCTTCAGCGCTGAACAGTTCTAATGAACGCCCCTCCCATACAGAAACTTAACATCCTTAGTTATCTTTGTACACGGCATACTGAAGCTGATTATTACAAACAACTAATGTAATTTAGTAATGAATATGGTTTTTAACAAAACATGAAAGAATAAGTAGTGACCACTAAAAAATAGTGGAATAAAAAATACAATATTTTGCATAAAAGTATGAAGTAAATTAAGATTGTGAACATGGTAAACATAAATATCAGCATGTTATCAGTGTCATTGTGACATGTTAGCATACTACTGCATTTTGCTTATTGCAGCCCCACTGAGCTCCTGGCATGGCTGAAGAATTGTCTTGTTGCTGTATTTTTTTAGTGTAACATCTGTATTGATTTTAAATCCCAGATTCCCCCCCGAGGCCCAGAATTGAGATCTCAGGTGATCTGAAGGAGAAGGAGTCTGTCACTATAAGCTGCTCAGCTTCCACTCCCTGTCCACACTCCCCTCCTAAACTCACCTGGAATCTCCAACAAGACCCTCCCAACAACATAGAGGAGAACACAGATCGGACCTTCACAACTAAAATCCAGAAGACCATCACTCTGTCAGACACACATGATGGATTCACCATCAACTGTTCTGCCACATATCCTGTGAATGAAGGAAGAGAAGTCAAGACAGCAGAGGAGAGAAAGACTCTCAATGTTTCATGTAAGACAACCAGTGTTTGTTGTTGGATCCTGTCAGCACATCATGTGCTGATTTTAATGAATAAAGTTAATCTCACATTTTCCTCAGATGCTCCCAAGGACACCTCAGTGTCCATCAGTCCATCAGGTTTGGTGTCAGCAGGTAGCTGGGTGAACCTGACCTGCTCCAGCAGAGCCAAGCCTCCCGCCAGCTTCAGCTGGTTCAAGAACAGCAAAGATGGAGCCGTCAGTGTAGCTGAAGGGAAGTTTTACAGCTTCAATGTGACAGATGGAAGAGTGTATTACTGTGTTGCCACCAATGATCTTGGTAATGAAACATCAACAATCCGTCTTGATATTGAAGGTAAATACAAAAAGTGGAACCTCCACAATGCTGCATTAATATTGTTACATGTTTTACATCTTTTGTTGTTGATGTTGTACATCTTTTAGTCACTGACGTTGGTTTTTTTGTCCTGTCTTGAGGCGAAGTTAGCTCTCAATTGGGGCCAATTCTTGGAGGAATCATTGGGATCGTCATACTCCTCTGCCTGGCTGTCTGTGTTTGGTAAGTATCACAAATTTAAAGACAAATGTCTTGACTCAGTTAATGTATATTGAACCTAAAACACAGTATGATTAATCGAATGTCCTCCAGGCGTTTAAAGTCGACACATCCAACTGCACAACAGACTCAGGTGAGAACACACTAAACCTCCCCGTACAATACTGCACGGTGTGTTGTGAATTATTGAGGTTCACCTCACAACACTTTCTGTTTTTTTTTATTTTTTATTACAGAGTCAAACAGCTGAAGAGCTGACTGTTAAAGAGCCAGCAAGAAAAACACAAGAAGAAGAAGACATCCATTATGGAGAGATCGACTTCTCCAGGCGGAGACCTGAACCGTCCTCGTCCTCGGAGCAGGACAGAGGACAGCAGCAGGACACGCTGTATGCACAGGTCAAAGTGTCCCAGACAGCAAACAGACGAACACAGACTGCTGTCGTCCCAGAGGATCTCTACGCTCAAGTGAAGAAAAAATGAGTGCTGTTGTTAAAAGACAGAAAATACATTCCTGTACAATTCCATGTGCCTTAATGTTCTATTCACTGCTTACAGTTCAATGGAGAGACACTTTTAATCTTCCCATCCTGCAGTTATTAACATGTTCATATACGTGTGTGCTGAACTCACACAGCTGTTTGTGTGTGATTTGGTATTTATGTCAGTTGTGTGCAAATAAAAGTCCCAATGCTTTAAATAATTAACTATGACCTGACATGTCTCCATCCATCCATCTTCGTCCGCTTATCCGGTGTCGGGTCAGTGGGGGAGCAGCTCCAGCAGACCTGACATGTCTTTGAGTATGAATTTTGTTTCAGAAAGGGAATCATTTTGGATTATCTACCCTGGTGTTAGGCTGTTAGTGATGCAGGTCAATCCTCCCTAAAGAAAATATTACATATCTTCACTACTTTACACTTCAGCAAGTTTCTTCAATATCAACTGTGGTGGATCACAACTTTGTCCAGGCCTGTACATATTTAATAATATTGTTTGTAAAAGATTGACGAGATGACCACAAGATGGACATTTCAATATATATCTTTCTTAACATGAAATACTTCTTTCTGCCCGCAGTGCAACAAGGACATATGTTTTCTCATGTTTCTTTATGGACGATAACACAAACAAAAACGTTTTTTAGCCACCTTTCCATTTTGTCATTATTTTTCTTCCCCTTAAAGCTATAGTGCGTCGTTTCTGTCTCACCCGTGAGAAATTCTTAGTAATGACAACAACACTGTCGTTGCATCCACATGATACAAGCCTTCTGTGATCGTGCACCACCCCCACCCCTCCTCTGCGCAGTTACTTGTTGCCAAGGAGGACACGGAGGATTAATAAAACATGTTGGACTCTTCACAAGAGGTCATTATCTTCACTCGAGCTTCTGTTCGCGAAAGTCACCAGACAACACAATCTCCTGAACATATATATCCATACTGAGAAATACAGAGAGAGAGTTTTGTGGAGCTGATAATAATGTAACCTGAGGGTTCGATATATGGTGGTTGTATCACTCTAAATAAGAAGTAACGGCTGAATAACTCTGTTATGCAGCACTTTACTGTTCTTCACACTTCATCAGCTCCACAACGACAACACTTCCTTGTTTTACTTAATCACATGTAGCTGAACTGACCAATCAGACGCAATCAGAACTTAGACTCAGGTAAATGTGAGCAAATCCACAGAGGCAGATTCTTAACTGCTGATGTAAATAAGTACTGAATGTTTAAACACAAATACGTAAATAGTTAAGTGCATATATATTGTAAATACATTTTAATAAGTTAACTCAAATATATAAATCAACTTGTAAATCTGACAATAAGAATTATAATAATTTATTACATTTATATAGCGGTTAGGGGGGGACTACTCTCTAGCACCACCAATGCACGGAGCCTTACGACGCCAGACACTCACCACACATCAGCTTGGTAGAGAGGGAGGGGAACATGATTTTAGTGCTGGGGGAAACCACGGCACCCGGCTACAGTGCTAACCATTAGGCCACCGTGATGCTAGGCTTAGTTAGCTTTGTATCAGCTTATTCGGTAATGGCTTGAATGTAACAGACATTGCATTAATATAAAAAGGTTACACACTAAAGCTCAAATGGTGTTTACTTTGTATGCAAACAAATATTTTCTACAGAAGAACTATCATAACTAGATATTTCAGGCGATAAGGAAGCAGAGAGTATGAATTGTTATCACTTTTTCTATCATTTGTGTTCAGATACATGTGTAGGTCCCTGTCTCCGGCCACTTCTCACTTCCCCAGACCCCTGCATTGCCATTCTCCATCCATCCACCAGATGTCTTCAGACCATAGACTGTAAGTCTCAGACTGTCCCACCTGTCCCAGTCAGATACTCATTCCCCACCGGATTGTCAGTGTTGCTTCGTGCTCTTACTTTCTAGCCACCTGAACCTGTAAACTCATCTTGCCTGTACCTCGTACCTGCCCCATTCCTGATCACCTGTGGATCCTCAGTTATTACTGTTCAGACTTGCTATCAATGCCAGTCAGTGCATGTATTTTCTTTTGGCAAATGAATCCCTGAACTCTTCCTGTCTGCCTGAACTATCTGCATTTGGTTCCTGCCCCTGTTACAAAGACTGTTGACAGATCAACAAGAACTCTGTGGTACCAGAGAGAAGTGGTGGGATGTCATCATGACCAGAGAGCAGGCCCGGATTGGCTAATCGGGAGCACCGGGAGAATTCCCGGTGGGCCGGTCTGGTTGTTTGGTTGTGAGGGCCGGTGTTCAGGTATGGCACTGGGTTGAAATCATAGTTTAATATTATGGATGCTGTTCCTATGCTGCCTGCACTCGCAGCCCACTTTTTGTATTTACAGTTATTTTTTTTTGCAGCCCACCGTTCTCTTTCATGCAGCCCACTCGCAGAGTGTAGCCTGGTTAATGATGACCTATTTATGTTCGGAGTCCTCCGACGGCAGCACCTTGCTAAAAACAAAAACAAACCGTCATCGTACACAAGTCACTGGTGCTTGTTGGAGGATGCCACCGTGAGCAAAAAGAAGCTGTTTTAAACGGGTAATAGAAAGCGCAAAACGGCACTGAAAAAGCGTCAATTTAAAAAGTAGAGCTCTAGAAAGTGACGCGGCCAGATGACCTTTTTCTATTTTTAGCAAAACGCCAAATGAAGACGTTGAGACGGGTAAGCTAAGTTAGTTAGGAGAAGTGCCTGCAAACCAGCGTTTATCTTTATGAATCAAACTTGTTCTTGTAGCTCCGCAGCAGCAGCTAGTAGGCCTACTAGTCCAGTTTGCTGCTAACAGTGACAATGAAGAGCCAGTAAGGTTACCAAGCAGCAGAACTCCAGTTTGGGCAGGTAGGGTTGATCATTGACTGAGTATTATAAGAATTAATAAGAGTGTGGTGTTGACCTGCTCTATATGAAAAATGCCCTGGGATAATTAATGATGCCAGATGATTCAGCACTACCATAATGACACTGACTTGACTTGATCAGAAAGCTTTGAAAGGAGAGATTTGTGCTGAGAATTATGGCAATTTATAAAATGTGATTTAGTGTCAGAAGCAGAGCCAGTAGTGTGCATTAGGGATAGCTGCTGTCAGTGTGGATGGCACATCTACTGTAAGCTGTTGTATCACAGTGTGTGAACAAGCCAACATGATCAGATTAGCTACAATATAGTCACTTTTTATGACCAAATATTACTTGTGACCCATTATGAAAGTTGTATGAAATATTCAAAGGAAAAAATAGATTATGGTGTCATTAGAAAGTGCAATACAATGTATCTTGTTCTTTATTTAATTTGTGATTACTTATTTGCACAGAAACAGATTCTGATATTGTTCAACATCATTGGGTTGTTGTTAAGATGATAACTTTTCTAATAAATCTACATTGTGAGGCAACACTAGGAAATAGTGATATTTTACAAAATACACCGAATTACAAGGATGTAGAGGACAGGGCGCTATTGCAGACTTATATAACAAGGTTTTGATTAAATTTTTTTAATATAGTCATTCGTGAAGTAAAGGCATGAAAATCCAGGGCTGAAAATGAGTCCCAATCCGGCCCTGCCAGAGAGCTGAGGAAAAGCTCAGAACTACAAGTAAATAGGGCCGGGTTTGGTCAGCAAGTCCTTCTACAGGATCGTCATAGCAACTGTAGCCACACACAGCTCTCTGCAACAAAATGTCTTCATCAGTCCAGAATAGTTTTTTGTCCATTTATTGAATATTTATTCTTTGACGTGGAACACCTCAAATAATATAAATAATAAGTTATAAAATGATAATCCTCTATTTTAAAGCTAAAACAGTTGTGTCTGTTACCACAAAAGACAATTTTTCCTGTTCTGAATGCACTATTCTTGCATATTCACTGTGTAATGTCACTGCTACTACATTGCACATATCTGTACATGTTGTTCATACATTGTTCATATTACATAGCCATATTTATTCTGCTCTTATAACACTGCAATATATTTATTGTCCTGTCTATGCTTTGTATTTCACATTGCACTTTTCTGCCTTTTTGCACTTCTGGTTAGACGCAAACTGCATTTCGTTGTACTCTGTTGCACAATGACAATAGAGTTGAATATAATCTAATCTAATCTAATCTCTTCTATTCTAATCTAATCTAATATAATCTATTCTTGCATATGTGTCTAATAAAACACTGGCTATCTGTACTGATGGTCTCAAATCATACTCCTTTGTAACAACAGAAGTAACTGGTAATGAAACACCCTCTTTTTTTATTTCTGAATGTTATAACTACTGTTCATCTGAACTTTATGTGTCAATACGTGAAGCTCATATTTCTATTTTTCAATGTCATTATTATAATTAACGTAGCATGTACTACAAAATAAAACAAAGGAAAAAGGCTTTCAGTGAGTCATGTGAAAAATAATCTTTTAGAAAAAATAACTTATTGAGCAACCTGATGAGCTCAATCTGCCACAAAAGCTGACTTCCTCACTCCCACGGTGTGAAGAGGAAGGATGAAGACTTGTTGTAGTTCTGCAGTGTTTCAGTCCCTTCATATCTAGCTTCAAACAGCAAGTCTGTTTGCTTTTCTGTCACAACAGCTTAGCAGGGAAGTCTGGTACTGGCTCTGTTACAGTTCTGCTGAAACTCACACATTGGGACTGATTGTTTCTCTGTTTCAGCTGCAGGCTCGTTTGGTAAGGTCAAATGTTACTGCTTTTAATGTTTGAACTTTTTAACCCAGAGAGTTTCTTATTTTGCTGATTTTCATGAACTCTTTTATTTGTTGGTTTTGGTTTTGGTTGAGATCCTGGTTTGAATGTGTGAATCTGAGATGGCTTTAACAGAACATGAATTCTTTATTTAAAAGATGCTTTGATTAAAATATTGAAAAGTAACTTTTTGTCAAATCCAGATGATGAGCGTCGTTGCAGTCCAGTCTGTGAAAATGGTGACAGCCAACATGTTGCTGACTGTCTTCTTTGTTTCAGGTGAGCTGTTTGTTCAGTCACTTTTATTTGGAGACGTTCCATTTTTGCAACTGATCATGTCCCGACTGCAAATTGAAATGTTTTATTTTTTTAAATGTTAAAAGGAAAAATAAGCTAACATGCTGCTGCTGAATTGGTTTGTGCTTCATAAACTTTCTCTTCATGCAGATTTTGCTCCACAATTTGTTCATCATGAGTCTGTTTCACAGGTGCTCTGGCTGATTGTCGTTTACAGCCAGGCCTATTCATTACTGCACCGCAGGAGATGGAAGCACTGAGTGGATCTTGCCTGATAATAACATGTAACTTCGGCGTTAACATATCCGCAAAAGAGACATTTGACAGTCTGACAGCAACATTCGGAGTTTGGATTAAAAATGACTCCAGATTTGGCAACAATCCTAACAATATGATTTTCAACAGTAGCAGGATGAATAATATCTATCCAATGGATATTACTGGAGACCTGAGTCAGAAAAACTGCACCACTTTATTTTCCAGTTTAATCACAAGTTACACAGACACATACTACTTCAGATTTGAGAACTGGCCATTTCTGGCAACAGCTTCTTGTGATCCTCTTCAAATAACAGTTAAAGGTAAGACAGTCTGTTACCTAGGGGTTTGTATTTGTATTGTGTATGTGGGTCTTCTCCAGGTTCCATGTGTGATTGCTGAGTGATTAACCTGTGCTGGGTGAAGGATGTGTAGTTGATTGGCCTCTGTCTGTCCATGGCAAGCTCCCTTTTGGTTTGTTCTAGGGAGTAGTGATTGCTGTTGCACATTTTCTTTTCTTGTTGTTAATAAATTGTGTAGATAACTTTTCAACAAGCGTCTCCCATCCTTCCTTTAGCCAATTAACATCAATTGTTACTCCCTAATCCCTATCGGGGTGTAACATATTTGGGGGCTTGTCCGGGATCTGAAGGAGTTGGGAGATTGTTTGTTGTTTGGTTTTTCTTAAACCAAGCACGTGTTAAAGCATTTCCAGTGGCTGCGGTGGTGACTATTAGTGAATGGGTGTCAATGGTCTAGTTTTAATCGCCAATTAGTGACACAGCTTCCTCAGAAGGGTTAGGGCGAGTGATCAGCTGGGCTTGTTCCGCTTTTCCTTCGGACACTATTTTATTATTTTGCCTTTCTTGGTGTCAAGGTAATCCTGGGGAGGGGAGCGAATCTCTTGAGCCCTGTAGATAACTTTTTTTAACAAGTGTCTCCCATACTTCCTTCAGCCACATAACAACTGTTACTCTTTAATCTCTACAGGGACGTAAAACAGTCTATAATATTATTGTTTAGGTCAAAACTTCATCAGATTTCACCTTAATCTAACAGAAAACCTTTTCATTACATTTTTAATTCTGATTTTAAACTGAGTCTATTCTTACAGTTTGACATTTAAATGCCACATTTTGGGATATTGAAATGCAGATCAAACTGTTATTTATAGTTTATGCATTTTCAATACAAAAGTGTCAGCTTTGACATAACTAAAGTTAATACTTTCTTAGTGTACAAATTGTGTCTGTTTTGAAGCAAAAAGTGTGGATTTTGATCACTTATTGTTTCATTTGTGTTTGTATGTAAATGTGTAGATGACTGCTGAATTAAAAGCATCAAAAGCATTTAAAGTGAACAAAGCATTTTAATCAAGTAGTCTCATCAGTGCTGTAATGCAGAGCAGCAGTGATACAGATCAGCATGAACACTGTGACACCTACATGTGTGAAATAGGCTGTGGTTGATAACACTTTAGAAAACATGGAGGCATCAGGCGTTGTATTATTAGATGTTCTTTCCGTTCTACAAGGAGACTTAGACACCTCACAGTTCTATCTTTAATTTCCACTAAAACAGTATATTTGCAGTATTTGATGTTTTGATACTGTAAATGAAAATACAACTATATCTGTGTGTGTCTGATGGACCAGAGCTTTGAGAAAAAGCTGAGAACTAAAAAAAGGGGAACTTTGTCGGCTGGGTTTTGTTAACAATTCTTCTGCAGCATCGTCATAACGACTGTAGCAACACACAGCTTTCTGCAAGAAAATGTCTTCAGTCTAGAATTGTGTTTATTGACAATGTATTGAATATTTATTCAATGCTATGGAACACTTAATACAATATAATTATAAAATTCAAAAGCTTCACCAGCTGTGACTGTTACCACAAAAGACAATGTTTCCTGATCTGAATGAACTATTCTTGCATATGTGTGAAGAGGAAGGATGAAGACTTGTTGTATTTCTGCAGTGTTTCAGTCCCTTCATATCTAGCTTCAAACAGCAAGTCTGTTTGCTTTTCTATCACAACAGCTTAGCAGAGAAGTCTGGTACTGGCTCTGTTACAGTTCTGCTGAAACTCACACATTGGGACTGATTGTTTCTCTGTTTCAGCTGTGGGCTCGTTTGGTAAGGTCAAATGTTACTGCTTTTTATGTTTGAACTTTTTAACCCAGAGAGTTTTTTTATTTTGCTGACTTTTCATGAACTTTTATTTGTTGGTTTTGGTTTTGGTTGAGTTCCTGGTTTGAATGTGTGAATCTGAGATGGCTTTAACAGAACATGAATTCTTTATATAAAAGACTCTTTTTATTAAAATATTGAAAAGTAACTTTTTGTCAAATCCAGATGATGAGTATCATTACAGTCCAGTCTGTGAAAATGGTGACAGCCAACATGTTGCTGAGTGTCTTCTTTGTTTCAGGTGAGCTGTTTGTTCAGTCACTTTTATTTGGAGACGTTCCTTTTTTCAACTGTTCATGTCCTGACTGCAAAGTGAAATGTTTTATACTGACATTTTTTTATTTATTTTATTTACACGTTTAAAACTTACTCAATTTACCATAGACACAAAATGGACAATACAAAATACAACAGAATATAGATACTTAGACTAACATAGACAAATACTACAGACGGTCCCAGCACAAGCTATAGCACTTAAAGAATAATCTACAATCATATGTTATGAGCAATTTTTCCTTGAGTCTTTTCTTGAAGATGGAGACAGAATACAACACTTTCAAGTTTTCCTCAAGCTCGTTCTAAATCTGCGATCCCCTATGAAATATACTCAAGCTTGTACACTTTAACCGTCGTTTTTTGCCAGTGATTATGTGTTTTTTCCTTGTGTCTTAAGTGTGCAGAGGTGACTGATTGGAATAAGCTCACACAAACGGTAGTTTAACCTATGGATAACCTGGAATTATCATGCAGGCATTATGAAAGACGTTATATTCGGTAATATTGTGTTCAGTGTGTTCCATGCCGTCGTCCGTCCGAGGGGCCGTCGGCCTTCATTTTGCCCGATTTGACATGTTGAATCGGCAGGTCGGGCACTGCCGGCAGTCAGACTCAAATTACCCATCTGATTGGTAGAGTGCTAACCCGGAAATGGGGAGCGGAATTAAGTGACTAGAGTCTCTCAAAATCTGACGAAAATCTTTTAAACTGACCTTTGTTAAGCTGAAATGAAGACAGATTCAGCAACTGCATGGCCTATTTCTCGCTTAAAATGTTTTCAGAAACACGTTTCGGTGAACTATTTTACTACAATATGAGATCGTATTCTGAAGAAGCCGCCATGACAGTCTGTCTTTGAATTTCCGAGAAAACAGACCCACGTGACACGTTCGTCCAATCAGCTGCCAGCTTAATTTTTTGGGCAACAATACAGATTAGCGCCGCCCGCTGTTATGGAGACGTATTACATCTCGTCTCTTTGGTGTGTTCCGAGGCACTTTTTTGACCAACTCGGGGAGACTGATCAGTCCAACTGCCTTTTCTGCCGACGGTCGGCCGTCTGGTTGGTGTGTAAGCAGCTTTAATAAACCCAGACGACGAAATAGAGGACGAGTGGGGGTATTGGGCTCAGACCACGTTAATGCCCTTATGATTTTTCTATGTAAGATCTATAGGTTTTTCAAGTGGCTGGGAAAAGTGTTATTATTATTATCATATGACATTACAATACTTTAAATGGGGCTCAAACTAAGTTTTGTATAATTGCATACATTATTATTATTGCATTTGAAATGCAAACATTCATCAATATAGACTCTGAGGAATTTAGTAGTGTTTACTCTTTCAATAATTTGATCATTTATTTTAAGACAAACTTGCTTGTTTTCCATTTGATTTTTGTCGGAATGAAACACAATGAAGTTCGTCTTACAGAGGCCCGTTCCAGAAAGCAGGTTCAGGGAAAACTCTGAGTTTGTTAACCCTGAGATGAGGGAAACTCTGGGTTTTCCGTTTCAGAAAGAGAGGTAACTTAACCTCAGAGTCAGTTACTATGGTAACTGAGCCTGTGAACCTAACCTGGTGAAAAAAAAACTTGAGAAACTAATTTCCTCATTCATTCATTCAGTCTGTATCAGGCGCATTTTAATGAAGTTTGTTATCTTCATAAAAAAACTTATTGGTTTATGTTAGGCAGATTATAAAACGTTTGTCGACGATCCCGTTGATGAAAAAGCTGTATTAATTCACAGAGAGTTTACGTCGGGAGATGATACTGAGTCGGATCATACTGTAATAGTAAAGCCACTGTAGAGCCGTCAGAAAAGTGTGACTCGCTCTGAAACGTTTTTTAAACTTTTTTGAAGTGTTCCCTGGACGCAAACCAGTGAGAGCCATTAAAAAGAAATAAATGATTATACACTATAGTTCTGTTAATGATCATGGTGCTGCAGCCTCAGAATGGGATTAGTATAGTTTACTTTTTTGCCCATAGGATTGCACCTAAATGAAATTATAGGTGTAATACAATTCCAGTTTAACCAGTAGCCTAATATTATAAGTTAACTGTGATTAAATATGAAATTAATACACTGTTAATGCTTACGCCTTGACTCGAGCAGCAATTTTCTCCCACACCAATTCTCTCTCTTTTGCAGCAGCAGCCGCTGTCTTGCTTTTTTAATGAAATGCATGTTCAAACTCGCTGTATGTGCGCATGAGTATTTCCGCCGACCTGTTTGTTTGTGGTTGTTACCATGGTGAATCGTAAAATCATGGCTCCATCCATGCTGCCTTTTTATAGTGGTTGTGCATACGCATAACCCTGAGTGAACCTACTCTGAGTTGATTGAACCAACTCAAATCAGCTGTTCTGGAACCGAAAACTCAGAGTTTTCCATCTCAGGGTAAATCAACTCAGACATCAGGGTTAGACTCAGAGTTTGTTAAACCTCCTACCTGGAACGGACCCCTGATGTTGAGAGAGAGTTTATTACACCAAAACCAAATTTCTACATTTCTTAACTCTCTATTTATTATTTCTTGCAGTCCAACTGGACTCTTATGTCACATAAATAAATTAGTGTCGTCAGCAAATAAAACTTTGTGTAAAACCATGGTGGAATTTTCAAAGTTATTAATATATAATATAAAGAGAAGAGGGCCCAAAATGGATCCCTGGGGGACTCCAAATTTGATGGGTTTGCTTATGGAAATCTTTTCATTAATATTTACATATTGCCAAATAAATAACTTGTAAACCAGCTAAGTGCTAGTCCTCTGATTCCATAATGATGTAATTTATTCAATAAGATTTCAAAATCAATAGTAACAAATGCCTTAGATAAATCTAAAAATATACCTATACCACAGTCACCTTTATCAATAGCATCATTGATCTTTTCAATCAGATCTAGTACAGCCATGCATGTAGTACTTCTTTAACTAAAACCATATTGGAATGAAGCAATAATATTTAGTTTATCAAAGTAGCCACTTAAGCTATTGTACACTACTCTCTCTAAGACCTTAGAGATTGTAGGCAAGATTGATATTGGACGATAATTGCTCATATAATTTTTATCCCCAGATTTAAATACTGGTATAATTCTTGCAATTTTTGCCCTTTTCGGCACTATTCCAGAGAGCAGTGATAGATTGATACAATAAGTAAGTGGCTCCATGATATTAAGTGCAATGGCTTTCAGAATTTTATGACAGATTTCATCCTCACCAGCAGTGTACGAGCTTCATAAGTTTGTAATGATTTTATAGACTTCATTGCAATCAGTTGGCTTCATAAAAAAGGAATTGACATAGCTGCCCGACAAGTTATGGTTAAAAGAGATACCTTGAGGTTGGTTTATTTTGTTAGAGTTGTTCCCCGATGGAGACAAAGTAATTATTAAAGTTATTTGCTGGATCAATGTCATTTGTAAAATTATTACTTAAATGTGAGTATATGCCCGCAGTATTTGGGAGCATGGTGCTATTTTGGTCCTTGTTAAGGACTTCATTTAGCACTTTCCACATCTTCTTGGAGTCACCCTGTGATGCTTGTATGAGGTGTGTAAATTGGTTACTTTTAATTTTCCTTATTATATGTGTAAGTTTATTCTTATAATTAGTGTATATTTCCTTGTTCATAACACTTAGGTTTTTTAAGGAACGTTTGTAAAGTTTATTTTTATGCGTGATCTATTTTAAGAGACCCTTTGTAAGCCAGGGGTTATGACCAGTAGCACTGCAAACGGCAGTCTTCTCTGGGATGGTACAACAAATAGAGTTTGTGATCTCATTTATTAGGTTGTCATATGCAGTGTTAGGATCATTGCAGTCATAGACTGCTTCCCATGTTTTGGCCTGTAGGCTTTCACTCAGTTGTTGCAGGGTTCTTTCATTTAGTACTTTAGTTTTGTTTGTTGCCATGGTAATTTAGTCTTACTAGCAAAATCAAGAAATAATACAATAGGAAAATGATCAGTAATATCAGATAACACAACTCCAGATTCTGTTTCAAATGTTTGTGATGATATTGTCAATAGTTGACCTAGTGGAATGTGTTACTCTGGTAAAATGATTTATGGTACAAAAAAAAGATGATGAATGTAAAGTATTAAAGAAATCACTTTTAGCAGTATCATCTCTGGAGACATCAATATTGAAGTCCCCTAGAAGGACACAGTCTTTGTTTTTCCTGTTTATGGAATATAAAATGTCCTTCAGTTTGACCTATCCAGGTCAGAATCAGGGGGTCGATAGATAACTCCTACTATAAGGTTTTTAGCATTTCTGAGGTTTATCTCAATAAAAAGTGAATCAGAATGGTTATCATCTAAGAAAATGGCATCACAAACATTGTTAAAAGGAAAAAGGAGCTAACATGCTGCTGCTGAATTGTAGTTTGTGTTTCATTAATTAGCTCTTAATGCACATTTTGCTCCACAATTTGTTCATCATGAGTCTGTTTCACAGGTGCTCTGGCTGCTTGTTCTAAAGATACATCCCTATTCATTACTGCACCAAAGAACATGGAAGCACTGAGTGGATCTTGTCTGCTAATCCCATGTAACTTTAGTGCTAAACCAGACACGGGATTCAACAGCACAAGAACAACCTTCGGAGTGTGGATTAAAAATGACTCCAGATTTGGCAACGATAGAAATAATGTGATTTTCAACAGTAGCAGAGTGAATAATAGCTATCCAATGAGTATTACTGGAGACCTGAGTCAGAAAAACTGCACCACTTTATTTTCCCGTTTAGTCACAAACTACACAGACACATACTACTTCAGGATTGAGAACAGGCCATCCAGGGCAACAGCTGTTTGTGATCCTCTTCAAATAACAGTTAAAGGTAAGAGAGTTGTATTTATTATCAGTCAGTCTATTATGTTGTCTCAAGACCAAAACTGAAACTAATTTGACCTTTTATATTAAACAGCACACTTTTACATGTTTCACTTGGCCATGAATTCGGATTCAACACTGAGTCTGTTGTTACAGTTTGACATTAACATGGTTACATTTCGGGATACTAAAATGCAGCACAAACCATTACTGTGTGTACTTTCAATACAAAATTGTCACATTTGGCATTTAAACACGGTTTAAAAGTAAGTCCAGTAGGTTAGTAATTTCTTATCTTTTATTTAGTTTACTAATAATGTCTGTTTTTAAACCACAGATTTTCCTTCCTTTTTCCCTTTGGCATGAATTCAAATTCTGATCAAACATTGAGTCTATTCTTACAGTTTGACATTGAAATGGTCACATTTTGGGATATTAAAGAACAGTTCAAACTGTTATTTATTCTTTATGTAGTTTCAATACAAAGGGTCAGTTTATGTATCAGCTTTGGGATTTAAACACCTAAAGTGAAATATTTCGTACATATTTCTTAGTGTACTATTTGTGTTTAATTTCAATCCCCAGATTCCCCCCCGAGGCCCAGAATTGAGATCTCAGGTGATCTGAAGGAGAAGGAGTCTGTCACTATAAGCTGCTCAGCTTCCACTCCCTGTCCACACTCCCCTCCTAAACTCACCTGGAATCTCCAACAAGACCCTCCCAACAACATAGAGGAGAACCCAGATCAGACCTTCACAACTAAAATCCAGAAGACCATCACTCTGTCAGACACACATGATGGATTCACCATCAGCTGTTCTGCCACATATCCTGTGAATGAAGGTAGAGAAGTCAAGACAGCAGAGGAGAGAAAGACTCTCAATGTTTCATGTAAGACAACCAGTGTTTGTTGTTGGATCCTGTCAGCACATCATGTGCTGATTTTAATGAATAAAGTTAATCTCACATTTTCCTCAGATGCTCCCAAGAACACCTCAGTGTCCATCAGTCCATCAGGTTTGGTGTCAGCAGGTAGCTGGGTGAATCTGACCTGCTCCAGCAGAGCCAAGCCTCCCGCCAACTTCAGCTGGTTCAAGAACAGCAAAGATGGAGACATCAGTGTAGCTGAAGAAGTCTTTTACAGCTTCAACGTGACCAATGTGACAGATATAGAAGATTATTACTGTGTGGCCACGAATGATCTCGGTAATCAGACGTTATCTTGGATTCATTTGAAGAGTGCAGGTAAATGAAGAACTGAACTGAATCTGATTATTTTTATATAATCTGCTCTCCTCTCTTTGTACTTTTCCTTCTTTTCTGCTCCAGTGTAACTATGTTTTTCTATTTTTAAGTGCCCTGTAAATCCCCTTTTATTTCATTTGTATTCAATTAAACTTCATAAAACTGTTTACATTTGAGGTTCACAGAAGGAATTCAAGTTCATAATATTTTAGAACAGAACCATTTTCCATTAAGGAGAAGGTGACCATGCTGTCTTGTTCCAGATAATCCAGAGTTTGGGGTTGATGTCTACGTTACAGTGAAGATCCTGGGAATCCTAACTCTCTACAGTACACTCATCATCTTTGAGTGGTGAGACAAACTTTTCTGTGATATGATCATTTGGAGCTAAAGACTTATAGGTCTGTCTAACATGTTTAAAGTTGAACTTTTCTGAATGTTTATTCATTCCATCTCCTTTTCTTTCAGCTGGTTGAGATCACGATGCTGCAACAAACCAGTGAAGGTAAGCTACAGCTCCATTATTCTTTCAACAACACAATGTCTTGTGTTTCTGGCATTTCTCTTTGAGCTGCAGTAAATGGACTGCAGAGCACTAACACCACTCTCTCTGTGTTGTTATATTTCCACAGGACGCAGGAGAAGAAGACTACGTCAACAGAGTGATTGAGATTCAAGCATCATGAAGGAGAAGAGGAAGACATCATGATCACCATGAATGGAATATTTCTCTATTTCTTATTCCTCCCATTCTTAAATATTAAATGGCTTTGAACAAAGGACGGAGTGCAAAGAGGACAGAAGATAACCAAAATATAATATGCTGTAGCTTCATCATTAGTTTGTGTAAGATTGTGCTGATTTATTGCATTATTATAGTTATTTTTCTTTGCTTCAGTTTTCTTTGCCTTTACAAATATATCATTAAGACAACAGAACAGTTAAAAGTAGATATTTCAGGTGATGTGGAAGCAAAAACTGTGGATTTTGATTTATTTGATTATTGTTTTATTTTTGTTTGTATGTAAATGTGTAGATGATGGATTAATGGATTAAAAGCATCAAAAGCATTGCAAGTGAACAAAGCATTTTATGAACACTGTGACAACTCCATGTGGGAAATAGGCTGTGGTTGATAACACTTTAGAAAACATGGAGGCATCAGGCGTTGTATTATTAGATGTTCTTTTAGTTCTACAAGGAGACTTAGACACCTCACAGTTCTATCTTTAATTTCCACCAAAACAGTATATTTACAGTATTTGATGTTTTGATACTGTAAATGAAAATACAACTATATCTGTGTGTGTCTGATGGACCAGAGCGTTAAGAAAAAGCTGAGAACTAGAAGTAAAAAAGGGGAACTTTGTCGGCTGGGTTTTGTTAACAAGTTCTTCTGCAGGATCGTCATAGCGACTGTAGCAACACACAGCTTTCTGCAAGAAAATGTCTTCATCAGTCCAGAATTGTGTTTATTGACAATGTATTGAATATGTATTATAATAATAAAAATAATAAGTTATAAAATCATAATCCTCTATTTAAAAGCTTCACCAGCTGTGTCTGTTACCACTAAAGACAATGTTTCCTGATCTGAATGAACTATTCTTGCATATGTGTCTAATAAAGCACTGGCTATCTGAACTGATGCTCTCAAATCATACTCCTTTGTAACAACAGAAGTAACTGGTAATGAGTCGTGAAAGATAATCTTTTAGAATAAATAACTTATTTTCAACCTGATGAGATCAATCTGCCACAAAAGCTGACTTCCTCACTCCCAGGGTGTGAAGAGGAAGGGTGTAGACTTGTTGTATTTCTGCAGTGTTTCAGTCACTTCATATCTAGCTGCATCCACATGATACAAGCCTTCCATGATCGTGCACCACCCCCACCCCTCCTCCACGCAGTTACTTGTAGCCAAGGAGGACACGGAGGATTAATAAAACATGTTGGACTCTTCACAAGAGATCATTATCTTCACTTGAGCTTCTGTGTGTGAAAGTCGCCAGACAACAAAATCTCCTGAACATATATATCCATACTGAGAAATACCATACTGGTACTCTCTAGCACCACCAATGCACAGAGCCTTACGACGCCAGACACTCACCACACATCAACTTGGTAGAGAGGGAGGGGAACATGATTTTAGTGCTGGGGGAAACCAGAGCACCCGGCTACAGTGCTAACCATTGGGCCACCGTGCTGCTAGGCTTAGTTAGCTTTTCGGCAATGGCTTGAATGTAACAGACATTACATTAATATATAAAAAGGTTACACACTAAAGCTCAAATGGTGTTTACTTTGTATGCAAACAGATATTTTCCACAGAAGAACTATCAAAACTAGATATTTCAGGCGATAAGAAAGCAGAGAGTATGAATTGTTATCACTTTTTCTATCATTTGTGTTCAGATACATGTGTAGGTCCCTGTCTCCAGCCACTTCTCACTTCCCCAGACCCCTGCATTGCCATTCTCCATCCATCCACCAGATGTCTTCAGACCATAGACTGTAAGCCTCAGACTCTCCATCCTGTCCCAGTCACATACTCATTCCCCCAATAATATAAATAATAAGTTATAAAATGATAATCCTCTATTTAAAAGCTTCACCAGCTGTGTCTGTTACCACAAAAGACAATGTTTCCTGATCTGAATGGGGGCGTTTCTTTTTTGGTTAAGTATATATCTGTGTGTGTCTGATGGACCAGAGTGTGAGAAAACTCTGAGAACTAGAAGTAAAAAAAGGGGAACTTTGTCGGCTGGGTTTTGTTAACAAGTTCTTCTGCAGGATCGTCATAGCGACTGTAGCAACACACAGCTCTCTGCAACAAAATGTCTTCATCAGTCCATAATTGTGTTTATTAACAATGTATTGAATATTTGTTCAATGCTATGGAACACTTAAAGGGATACTTCACCGATTTAGCATTTAGCTTTGTATCAGTAGAAACCCGATAGTATTTCTGAATGACCGTGCCTTCCTCCCTCATGTCCCCCTGAGACGAGAGATCTCTGCATTTGGGGCCTGGAAAAAAATCTTCCGATGACGTAAAATGACGATTTTTGCATCATCGGAAGATTTTTGGGCCAGAGGCAAGGACTACAGCCAGTAGTAGGATCTACTTCCGCATGTTTTCAACACGCCCACAGGGGGTTGGACTGCCGAGTCTGGCCGAGGTATTCCGAATGAAAACGACTGTCAGCCATCTTGAAGCTTCGCTAAACAGGCTCTCGGTTTTCAGCAGAAAACATTTACAACAATTATCTGCATTCAAACTACCGGACGTGTGTACCACCGGGATACATCGATACAGATCGGAGAATATGCAGGAAACGTTATTACAGACGGAATACTCGGCACACTACGTGAGCTTCGCCTGCACGGAGACCAGCGGTGTCGCTCAATGCCGCTAGCCGGCTAGGGGACATCCTCATCGGCTATGTGGAAAGCTAACGCTAGCTGTCCACCTGTCCCATCCATCCTGCTTGCAAGTGTCTGCTCATTAAACAACAAGCTGGACTACATCCTCCTTCAACGAAACTCCCAACGTGAGTTCAGAGACTGCTGTGTTTTTGTGGAAACATGCCTGAACAACAGTGTACCAGAACCGGGACTATCCAGCTACCAGGCTGCTCTCGCCGGCCCGTGGAGGTGGGCTGTGTTAAACGGACTGGTGTAGAAATAAAATCCAACTAGCTACACCAATGCTAGTATGCGTTAGATGAACTTTATGGATCCTGCTTGCAAGTGACCGCTCATTTAGACCACAAACTGGACTACATCCAACTTCAACGACACTCCCAACGTGAGTTCAGAGACTGCCGTGTTTTTGTTGTTGTGGAAACCTGCCTGAATAGTGTACCGGACTGTCCAGCTACCAGGCCTGCTAGCCCTCCGAGCTAGAGATGCTCTGTCGCCAGGTAAAAGAGGTGGGCTGTGTTAACACCGAGTGGTGCAGAAATGTGGTGATTTGTATCCATTTAACTGCTAACTGCTGGTGGAGTTTGTGACTGTTAAATGCCGACCATTCTACACTGCACGCTAATTCAAGGGTGTGTTTATGCTCGGTGTTTACAGCCTACCAAGCGCTAATGCTAGTATTTGTTAGCTGAACTTTACGGAGCCTATAAAGTGTGTGTACTAAATGTAGCCTGTTTCGTATGTCGTTTTTATATAATGTCGTTTTTATATATTTTAAATGTGTTACACCACTTGAGTCACAATGAAATGTTGTTTCGTGTATATGGTTGAAATGACAATAAAACATGCTTGAGTTGAGTTGAATGCCTCTGTCTGTCTGTCAAGCGGTAGGCGTGGCTTGGGAGTGGACTCAAAGCAACGAAGCAGGTGCATTCTGGGATTGGGTGTTTTTCATCCATATAAGACCAAAACACATTTTCTGGCTTTTCTCGGCCTAGAAGGCACCAATTTCCATTTTTTTTTCACATTTCTACTACATAAGTGACCCAATTTAAAGATATATTCAGCTTTCCAGCGGTGAAATATTCCTTTAATACAATATAATTATACAATTATAAAATTCAAAAGCTTCACCAGCTGTGTCTGTTACCACTTAAGACAATGTTTCCTGATCTGAATGAACTATTCTTGCATATGTGTCTAATAAAACACTGGCTATCTGAACTGATGGTCTCAGATCATACTCCTTTGTAATAACAGAAGTAACTGGTAATGAAACACCCTCTTTTTTATTTCTGAATGTTATAACTACTGTTCATCTTACCTTCATGTGTCAATACGTGAAGTACATATTTCTATTTTTCAATCTCATTATTATGATTAACGTAGCATGTACTACAAAATAAAACATAGGAAAAAGGCTTTCAGTGAGTAATGTGAAAATTAATCTTTTAGAATAAATAACGTATTTCAAACCTGTTGAGCTCATTCTGCTGCAATAGCTGACTTCCTCACTCCCAGGGTGTGAAGAGGAAGGATGAAGACTTGTTGTAGTTCTGCAGTGTTTCAGTCCCTTCATATCTAGCTTCAAACAGCAAGTCTGTTTGCTTTTGAGTTTCTTATTTTGCTGACTTTTATGAACTCCACTTTTATATGTTGGTTTTGGTTTTGGTTGAGTTCCTGCTTTGTTTAAAAGATGCTTTGATTAAAATATTGAAAAGTAACTTTTTGTCAAATCCAGATGATGAGTGTCATTGCAGTCCAGTCTGTGAAAATGGTGACAGCCAACATGTTGCTGAGTGTCTTCTTTGTTTCAGGTGAGCTGTTTGTTCAGTCACTTTTATTTGGAGACGTTCCTTTTTCCAACTGTTCATGTCCTGACTGCAAAGTGAAATGTTTTATTCTGACATTGTTAAAAGGAAAAAGGAGCTAACATGCTGCTGCTGAATTGTAGTTTGTGTTTCATGCAGATTTTGCTCCACAATTTGTTCATCATGAGTCTGTTTCACAGGTGCTCTGGCTGATTGTCCTCAGTTTTCACACCTATTCATTACTGCACCAAAGCAGATGGAAGCACTGAGTGGATCTTGTCTGATAATCCCATGTAACTTTAGTGCTAAACCAGATCAGTACTTCAACAGCACAACAACAACCTTCGGAGTGTGGATTAAAAATTTCTCCAGATTTATCAACCATAGAAATAATGTTATTTTCAACAGCAGTGGGACAGTTACCACCTATCCAATGAGTATTACTGGAGACCTGAGTCAGAAGCAATGCACCACCTTGTTTTCCAGTTTAATCACAAATTATACAGACAAATACTTCTTCAGAACTGAGAACGGGCCATTTCTTGCAACAGCTGGTTGTGATCCTCTTCAAATAACAGTTCAAGGTAAGATAAATGTATTTTACCAGTCAGTCTATAATGTTATTGTTTAGACCTAAATTGCATCTGATTTCCCCTTTTATTCTAAACAGCAGTCTTTACATTTTTTTTAGTTTGCCATTAATTTAATTCCTGATTAATCACTGAGTCTACTGTTAAAGTTTGACATTAAAATTGTTAAATTATAGGATATTGACAAGCAGCTCAAACTTTTACTTTCTTACTTTTTTAACATTTTTAACTTTTTTAACATTTTTAACATTTAAGCACCTTAGGTTAGTGATTTCTTAACAATGTCTTTAGTGTACAAATTGTGTCTGTTTTTAAAACCCCAGATTCCCCCCCGAGGCCCAGAATTGAGATCTCAGGTGATCTGAAGGAGAAGGAGTCTGTCACTATAAGCTGCTCAGCTTCCACTCCCTGTCCACACTCCCCTCCTAAACTCACCTGGAATCTCCAATAAGACCCTCCCAACAACACAGAGGAGAACCCAGATCAGACCTTCACAACTAAAATCCAGAAGACCATCACTCTGTCAGACACACATGATGGATTCACCATCAGCTGTTCTGCCACATATCCTGTGAATGAAGGAAGAGAAGTCAAGACAGCAGAGGAGAGAAAGACTCTCAGTGTTTCATGTAAGACAATCAGTGTTTGTTGTTGGATGTTTTTAGAGAAAGGGTTGTATATGTTCATTCATAAAATGTGAAAAGTGACAATTAGAAAGAGAGGAAAGAATTTGACCAGCAAAATAAAGGAGAAGTGAGACAAACGATCAGCTTTATTGTGACCAGTGTGACAGATGTAGAAGATTATCACTCTGTGGCCACAAATATTCTCTGTAATCAGATGTCATCACATAAACTGTACTGAATTAGTTTAATTCAAAATAGTCTGCTCTGTCTTTTCTGTTTCTTCTTTTCTGCTGCTTTATAGCTTTGTTTGGGTACCTTGTTAAACACGTTTGAATGCACCTTTATTAAAGGATGCTGTACAAATAAACTTAATAAAACTGTTTACATTTGAGGTTCACAGGAGGAATTCAAGTTCATAATATTTTAGAACAGAACCATTTTCCATTAAGGAGAAGGTGACCATGCTGTCTTGTTCCAGATAATCCAGAGTTTGGGGTTGATGTCTACGTTACAGTGAAGATCCTGGGAATCCTAACGCTCTACAGTACACTCATCATCTTTGAGTGGTGAGACAAACTTTTCTTTGATATGATCATTTGCAGCTAAAGACTTATTGGTCTCTATGACATTTATGTTTATGTTCATGAATGTTTATTCATTCCATCTCCTTTTCTTTCAGCTGGTTGAGATCACGATGCTGCATCAAACCAGTGAAGGTAAGCTACAGCTACATCAGCCATTCTCTATGGAGTGGTCTGCAGTGGGGCAGTGGCATTGCAGTGGCAGACAGGAAACGACTGGACAGGCTGATTAAGAAGGCCAGCTCTGTTCTTGGTTGCCCCTTGACGCTGTGGAGGAGGTGGGAGACAGGAGGATAGTGGCTAAATTATCCTCCATGATGGACGACTCCTCCCACCCCATGCAGGACACTCTGTCAGCACTGAACAGCTCCTTCAGTGACAGGCTGCTGCACCCGCGCTGCGACACGGAGACATACCGCAGGTCTTTCCTGCCTGCTGCTGTCAGACTCTACAATCAGCACTGCCCCCAGTAGACCACATGGACAAAACACACACACCAGGGTTGATAAAACATACAATAAAACATGTGACCGTGCAATTACTGTAAATACACTTTACTATTTACTATTTAATATTTACTTTCTTTAATTATATTTATTACTGTTTGTTAACTTGTGTCTTCTACTTTTCCACTTTTCCTCTTATCCCTTGCTGCTGCAACAGTGTGAATTTCCCGATTGTGAGATTAATAAAGGATTTTGAATCTTGAATCATTATTCTTTCAACAACCAACATATTCTCACTCCCATCTCGTCTTGTGTTGCTGGCATTTCTCTTTGAGCTGCAGTAAATGGACCGCAGAGCACTAACACCACTCTCTCTGTGTTGTTATATTTCCACAGGACGCAGGAGAAGAAGACTACGTCAACAGAGTGATTGAGATTCAAGCATCATGAAGGAGAAGAGGAAGACATGATCACCATGAATGGAATATTTCTCTATTTCTTATTCCTCCCATTCTTACATATTAAATGGCTTTACTTTTCTGAATATTGGTAAGACGAACGAAGGACGGAGTGCAAATAGGACAGAAGATAAACAAAATATGATATGCTGTAGCTTTATTAGTTTCAAGATTGTGCTCATTTATGGCATTCTTACTGTTATTTTTCTTTGCTTCGGTTTCTTTGCCTGTACAAATATATCATTAAAACAACAGAACAGTTAAAAGTAGATATTTCAGGTGATGTGGAAGCAGAAAGTGTGGATTTTAATCACTTATTTTCTCATTTGTGATCAAATGTAAATGTGTAGATGACTGCTGGATTAAAAGCATCAAAAGCATTTCAAGTGAACAAAGCATTTTAATCAAGTAGTCTCATCAGCGCTGTAATGCAGAGCAGCAGTGATACAGATCAGCATGAACACTGTGGCACCTCCATGTGGGAAATAGGCTGTGGCCGATAACACTTTAGAAAATATGGAGGCATCAGGCGTTGTATTATTAGATGTTCTTTCAGTTCTACAAGGAGACTTAGACACCTCACAGTTCTATCTTTAATTTCCACTAAAACAGTATATTTACAGTATTTGATGTTTTGATACTGTAAATGAAAATACAACTAACTCAGCAAAAAAAGAATCGCCCCTTTTTCAGGACACTATTTTAAAGATACTTTAGTAAAAATCTAAATAACTTTAGAGAGCTTCATTGTAAAAGGTTTAAACAATGTCTTCCATGCTTGTTCAATGAACCATAAACAATTAATGAACATGCACCTGTTAAACGGTCAAAAAGACAATAACAGCTTAAGGGCAGTAGGCAATTAAGGTCACAGTTAAAAGAAATTTAGGAAAGTAAAGAGACCTTTCTACTGACTGAAAAACACCAAAAGAAAGACTCCCAGGGTCCCTGCTAATCTGAACGTGCCTTAGGCATGGTGCAAGGAGGCATGAGGACAGCAGACGTGGCCAGGGCAATACAATGTAATGTCCCTACTGTGAGACTCCTAAGACAGCGCTACAGTGAGACAGGAAGCACAGCTGATCGTCCTCGCAGTAGTAGACCACGTGTAACAACACCTGCATAGGATTGCTAAATCCCAATATCACACCTGTGGGACAGGTACAGGATGGCAACAACAACCGCAAGTCTGGTCAACTGGCCAGTCTGGTGCAGTACATGAGGAAGAGATACACTGCAGTACTTAATGCACTGGCCAGTCTGGTGCAGTACATGAGGAGGAGATGTACTGCAGTACTTAATGAACTGGCCAGTCTGGTGCAGTACATGAGGAGGCGATACATTGCAGTACTTAATGAACTGGCCAGTCTGGTGCAGTACATGAGGAGGCGATACATTGCAGTACTTAATGAACAGGCCAGTCTGGTGCAGTACATGAGGAGGCGATACACTGCAGTACTTAAAGTGATGGTTCGGAGTAATTTCACCCTAGGGTCCTTTGCACCATGACCTCGAGCCAAACACTCCCCCAGAAGCTTTTTTCAGCTGGGTCAAACATTGGGAGAGTTAGCGTAGAGTAGCGTTATCAGCTGAATAGCTTAGCGCAGGGCTAATGGATCCGAAGTGTCTCTTAACATTAACCCACTAATAATGCCCGAAATGATACCAAACGTCTACAGTAGTACAAATAGGTTATGCATTCATAAAACGATGGATTGTAAAGTTTGTAAGTACACCAGAAATGTATGTAAATAACACTTGCCTGCTGGCTTCTGCTCTCTGCTGCTGCTGCTGTTACTACCGGGCAGTAAGAGTGCTTAGGGCCGTCTACAAATTACAACACCGAAAAGAGATGCACAAAAATATTTATTAATTTAATGATTAAATAAGGTAATGTCTCAAAACTTACCTCAATTATAACTTGTATCCTGCTAGTTATTCTACAGCACTTACTTTAAAAAATAAGTTAAATTAAAAAATATTTTTGTTGTATCTCTTTTCGGTGCTGTAATTTGTAGACGGCCCTAAGCACTCGTCTAACTGCCGGCAGCAGCAGCAGCAACAACAGCAGAGAGCAGAAGCCAGCAGGCAAGTGTTATTTACATAAACTTCTGGTGTACTTACAAACTTTACAATCCATCGTTTTATGAGTACATAACCTATTTGTACTACTGTAGGCGTTTGGTATCATTTCGGGCATTATTAGTGGGGTAATGTTAAGAGACACTTCGGATCCATTAGCCCCTGCGCTAAGCTATTCAGCTGATAACGCTACTCTACGCTAACTCCCAATGTTCGACCCAGGTGAAAAAAGCTTCCGGGGGAGTGTTTGGCTCGAGGTCATGGTGCAAAGGACCCTAGGGTGAAATTACTCTGAACCATCACTTTAATGAACTGGCCCGTCTGGTGCAGTACATGAGGAGGAGATACACTGCAGTACTTAATGAACTGGCCAGTCTGGTGCAGTACATGAGGAGGAGATACACTGCAGTACTTAATGCAGCTGGTGGCCACAACAGATACTGAGGGCTACTTTTGATTTTGACCCCTCCCTTGTTCAGGGACGCGTTATTCCATTTCTGTTAGTCACATGTCTGTGAAAATGGTTCAGTTTATGTCTTAGTTGTTAAATCTTTTAATGTTCATGCAAATATTTGCATATGTTTGCAAAAGCAGTTGAAAGTGACAGGGCATTTCTTTTTTTGCTGAGTATATATATCTGTGTGTGTCTGATGGACCAGAGCTTTGAGAAAAAGCTGAGAACTAGAAGTAAAAAAAGGGGAACTTTGTTGGCTGGGTTTTGTTAACAAGTTCTTCTGCAATATCGTCATAGCGACTGTAGCAACACACAGCTCTCTGCAACAAAATGTCTTCATCAGTCCAGAATTGTGTTTATTAACAATGTATTGAATATTTATTCAATGCTATGGAACACTTAATACAATATAATTATAAAATTATAAAATTCAAAAGCTTCACCAGCTGTGTCTGTTACCACTAAAGACAATGTTTCCTGATCTGAATGAACCATTCTTGCATGTGTCTAATAAAACACTGGCTATCTGAACTGATGCTCTCAAATCATACTCCTTTGTAATAACAGAACTTAACTACTCAAAATAAAACACCCTCTCTATATAACATGTCTAAATTGTATAAATAGTGGTTGTCTTAACTACATGTGTGCAATACATGAACGTTGTATTTTAATATTTTCTAATAACATAATTGTGATTAATGTCACATGTATTAGAAAAGAAGACATGCAAACAATGTTGCAGTGAGTCAAATATTAAAGTTATTTGTATTCTGATTCCTTAAAGGAATACGCCACCGTTTGTTGAAATTGGGTTATTCGCCATCTCCTCTATATTTATATAGGTGGGCAAACGCATTTTTGTCTCAGTGCACGCATTGCCTTAGTCCGGCGGTGCCGTGGCTAGCTTAGCTTAGCATAATGAATGGAATCCTTTGTGGCCGTGTAGCATGTCTTGAGTAAACGTGACCCAACAACAACAAAAACAAAACCTGATTACTTCTTGTGGCCTGCGTACTCACAACGAGTAAAAATAGCAATCCAGATTGAAGAGTCGGCGGTTTTCTAGGCTCATATTTACTTGGGACTATATTGTGTGGAAGCACAGCCGAAGCACTGCTACTTGGTCGCAGAGATATCGGCAGCCTGCGGGGCTCCACAGGCTTTCGACATACATTGCGTATATTTACACTTTGAATTTCGTCATGGCATTTAAATAACACATACTCTATGGTCTTACAAAGCAAACGCTTTTGACCGATTTCAGTTTAATCAATTTTTGTGAACTGGAGAGGTCTCGTTAGGAGGAAGCTAGCTATAGCTCTGTTTGCCATTCATTCCAATGGGGAAACATTGCGGCTAGACTTTCGACATACATTGTGTATATTTACACTTTGAATTTCGTCATGCCATTTATATAACACATACTCTATGGTCTTACCAAGCTAACGTTTTTGATCGATTTCACTTTAATCCATTTTTGTGAAGTAGAGAAGTCTCGTCAGGGCAGCGGCATTTCAGTAAAACAGTAACCGAGACAGGGTGACTTTGCGCCAGCCGCAGAGCCCTGGGCCCCGATATCTCGTCCCGCGTAAGTAGCAGTGCTTCGGCTGTAGTCTACTTCCACCCAATATAGTCCCAAGTCAATATCTGCCTAGGAAATCATCTAGTCTTAATCTGCATTGCTATTTTTACTCGTTGTGAGTACGCAGGCCACAAGAAATAATTAGGTTTCGTTTTTATTGTTGTTGGGTCACTTTTACTCATGACATGCTACACGGCCACAAAGGATTCCATTCATTACGCTAAGCTAAGCTAGCCACGGCACCGCCGGACTAAGGCAATGCGTGCACTGAGATAAAAATGCGTTTGCCCACCTATATAAATATAGAGGAGACGGCGAATAACCCAATTTCAACAAATGGTGGCGTATTCCTTTAATAGCTGACTTCTTCACTCCCAGGGTGTGAAGAGGAAGGATGAAGACTTGTTGTATTTCTGCAGTGTTTCAGTCACTTCATATCTATCTTCAAACAGCAAGTCTGTTTGCTTTTCTATCACAACAGCTTAGCAAGGAAGTCTGGTACTGGCTCTGTTACAGTTCTGCTGAAACTCACACATTGGGACTGATTGTTTCTCTGTTTCAGCTGCGGGCTCGTTTGGTAAGGTCAAATGTTACTGCTTTTAATGTTTGAACTTTTTAACCCACTACTTTTCATGAACTCTTTTATTTGTTGGTTTTGGTTGACTTCCTGGTTTGAATGTGTGAATCTGAGATGGCTTTAACACAACATGAATTATTTGTTTAAAAGATGCTTTGATTAAAATATTGAAAAGTAACTTTTTGTCAAATCCAGATGATGAGTGCCATTGCAGTCCAGTCTGTGAAAATGGTGACAGCCAACATGTTGCTGACTGTCTTCTTTGTTTCAGGTGAGCTGTTTGTTCAGTCACTTTTATTTGGAGCCGTTCCTTTTTCCAACTGTTCATGTCCTGACTGCAAAGTGAAATGTTTTACACTGACATTGTTAAAAGGATAAAGGAGCTAACATGCTGCTGCTGAGTTGTAGTTTGTGTTTCATTAACTATTTCTTAATGCAGATTTTGCTCCACAATGTGTTCATCATGAGTCTGTTCCACAGGTGCTCTGGCTTGTTACAGTCCATCCCTACACATTACTGCACCAAAGATCATGGAAGCACTGAGTGGATCTTGTCTGCTAATCCCATGTAACTTTAGTGCTAAATCAGACACAGAATTCAACAATGCAAGAACAACCTTCGGAGTGTGGTTTAGAAAAAATGTGATTTTCAACAGTAGCATGGTGAATAATAGCTATCCAATGAATATTACTGGAGACCTGAGTCAGAAAAACTGCACCACTTTATTTTCCCGTTTAATCACAAGTTACACAGACACATACTACTTCAGGATTGAGAACAGGCCATTTCTGGCAACAGCTGTTTATGATCCTCTTCAAATAACAGTTAAAGGTAAGTGAGTTGTATTTATTATCAGTCAGTCTATTTATTATGTTGTCTCAAGACCAAAACTGAAACTAATTTTACCTTTTACTCTAAACAGCACACTTTTACATGTTTCACTTGGCCATGAATGCTGATTCAACACTGAGTCTGTTGTTACAGTTTGACATTAACGTGGTTACATTTTGGGATACTGAAATGCAGAACAAACTCTTTCTTTATATACTTTCAATACAAAAGTGTCAGCAGTAGGTTAGTAATTTCTTATCTCTTTCTTTAGTTTACTAATAATGTCTGTTTTTAAACCACAGATTTTCCTTCCTTTTTCACTTTGCCATGAATTCAAATTCTGATCAAACATTGAGTCTATTCTTCAGTTTTACATTGAAATGGTCACATTTTGGGATATTAAAGAGCAGTTCAAACTGTTATTTATTCTTTATGTAGTTTCAACACAAAGGGTCAGTTTATGTATCAGCTTTGGGATTTAAACACCTAAAGTGAAACATTTCTTACGTATTTGTTAGTGTACTATTTGTATTAATTTTAATGCCCAGATTTCCCCCCGAGCCCCAGAATTGAGATCTCAGGTGATCTGAAGGAGAAGGAGTCTGTCGCTATAAGCTGCTCAGCTTCCACTCCCTGTCCACACTCCCCTCCTAAACTCACCTGGAATCTCCAACAAGACCCTCCCAACAACATAGAGGAGAACACAGATCAGACCTTCACAACTAAAATCCAGAAGACCATCACTCTGTCAGACACACATGATGGATTCACCATCAGCTGTTCTGCCACATATCCTGTGAATGAAGGAAGAGAAGTCAAGACAGTAGAGGAGAGAAAGACTCTCAATGTTTCATGTAAGACAACCAGTGTTTGTTATTGGATCCTGTCAGCACATCATGTGCTGATTTTAATGAATAAAGTTAATCTCACATTTTCCTCAGATGCTCCCAAGAACACCTCAGTGTCCATCAGTCCATCAGGTTTGGTGTCAGCAGGTAGCTGGGTGAACCTGACCTGCTCCAGCAGAGCCAAGCCTCCCGCCAGCTTCAGCTGGTTCAAGAACAGCAAAGATGGAGCCATCAGTGTAGCTGAAGGAGACTTTTACAGCGTCAAAGTGACCAGTGTGACAGATATAGAAGATTATTACTGTGTGGCCACAAATTATCTCGGTAATCAACAACATTACGGATGAATAGTGCAGGTAAATGTAGAACTGAACTGAATCTGCTTATTTTTATATAATCTGCTGTCTTCTCTTTTCTGTTTTAGCTTACTTTGTTTTGGATTTTTGTTAGTTCCATGTCAAGGACTTTTTTATTTCATTTAAATGGCTCTGTACAATTAATGGTTGCATCTGTATTGTTACATGTCCGCATTTAGCATTTGTTTTCTTTGAGTCACTTGGTCTCTCATTCTCTACTACGGCTTCAGCTGTTGTAGGGATCATTGTCATTATCATCATCATCATCATCCACATAATCATCATCATCATCATCATCATCATCATCATCATCATCTGCCTTGCTGTCTGTGTTTGGTAAGTATCACAAATGAAAGCAGCTGACACAGTGCAGTTTCTGGCCCTGGCGTTTTTACTGATCCAGTTTGTTGTTTAGACAACCTGATCTGTGACTTTAGTTTAATCACCAATCTATCAAATATCTGTCTCCCATCAGTCCTTCTACTGTCTGTTGGCAGCACACTGTCTGTTTATCACAGTATAATTATTCTGACAGCTCTCTAATGTCTTCCAGGTGGTTTAAGACGAAACATCCAACTCCCCAGAAGCCTCAGGTGGGAAAATACTAAACTTCAGTGTACAGTACTGAACTGTGTGTTGTGGATATTTTACTTCCTTTACAGTAATTGTGTCCTCTAAGATATGTGAAAGCATCGGCCCTTACACTAAGTGGACAATCTTTAAGAGGTTAAATATTAAGAAACACAATAACCTGTTACACTGTGGTTGGAAACTGTAAGCAACCATCCTCCAAAACTGTACAACCCACACACAGCAGAAGTAAAGAAGTGGTTTGCCGTTAAGATCTGAAAATGGCTAATGTTAGAGCACATTTGATACTTACCAGGATGTTGGTTTAATCTGTTTACAGCATGGTAGCTAGAAGCAGCTTCACAGAGTTTGGTTCTGACTCAATGCACTAACTGTTTCCTAAAAGTCAAAGGGCCCTTTGTATTCTTCACACATATGATTTACTTTCTCTAAGCAGTGACACAGTGGGTCATTTAACACCTTCATCAGTGCTGAGATGTGGTCAGAAACTAGTTTACATTTGTCCAAAATGCCATTTAGTATGTAGTCATTTAAAGGACAAATCCAGCGCAAATTGAACCTAGGGGTTAATAACACATGTGTACCATGTCATAGTAAAAAGACATCTTACAAAGTTCTCAATGCTTCGGTTTACATGTAGGGACCCTTATTATGCTACTATGGAAGTATGGTGCAATTTTAAGCCTTGTTAGTGGTATAGAAATACAGATTTCTTTTTATTTTACCCGTGCCCTGACAACTAGCGTTATAAGCTAATTAGCGGTTTGCGCTAAAACTGGTCACATTCGATTAGCATGAATACATATCCCAGAGAACAGTTGACTCGGTACACATGTGTTATTAACCCCTAGGTTCATTTTGCGCCGGATTTGTCCTTTAATGTGGAAGGATCCAGCAGCTCACAACATTTCTTGTTTGATACATTATTCACAGAGTCAAAGAAGTGAAGAGACGAGTCTCCAAATGCCAGCCAGCAAAACAGAAGAAGACATCCATTATGGAGAGATGGACTTCTCCAAGCGGAGACCGGAACCGTCCTCGTCCTCGGATCAGGACAGAGGACAGCAGCAGGACACGCTGTATGCACAGGTCAAAGTGTCCCAGACAGCAAACAGCCGAACACAGACTGCTGACGGCCCAGAGGATCTCTACGCTCAAGTGAAGAAAAAATGAGTGCTGTTTTTCATAGACAAATTACATTTGTGTAGAATTCATTTTAAATGTGACTTTTAATGTTGTTTTCACTGCCGACAGTTCAATGTAGAGCCATTTAAAACCTCCCCATCCTGCAGCTTTTCTTATCAGTTATTAACATGTTCATATGTGTGCTGAACTCACAGCTGTTTTTGTGTGATTTGTATTTATGTCAGATGTGTGCAAATAAAAGTCCCAAAGCTTTAAATAGTGAACTTTAGTCTAAAATATGGACATGTACAAGATAGAAGTACATATGACAGCAGAAGCAGTTCTGCACACATGTTAGCAGCATTCTACAAGATTACCTTTACATTTTAAATATGATTTCGTTTCAAGATATTTAATGATTTGTTTTGACATGGCATTGTTACATAACCTTGTTTTATTGTGTATCCTGTTTTTTTCCTTGAGTCTTTTGTATTTCAATTACTTCAGAAATTAAGATTGTTTCTGCATTTGAAGATATTTTTTATTGTACAGTAAAATCTTGTTATCCAATAATCGTAGTCATATTTATGGGTCCAATATGTCACATTTCATACCATTTTAACATTCTCAATACTGTGAATTTAATAGATCAGAAGTTTCTTTGTGGATGTAAACAAGAGTTTTGCGGTTCATATATTACTTCTACAGTCTGTGTTTGACTTAATGGAGAAAGTCCTGCAAGGCGACTTTACATTTACCAAAAGGTACTCATCATGGCAGCTGAAGATGTCACTCTAAATGTGATGAAATAGCACTATGAGTTGTTATGAGACAAATAAAATTTGGAGAGAAGAGGGCATTTCCATGGTTCTCTCATCGGCACAGAAAGGCACAGCAGCAGGCCAGGCCTGTAGCCTACATGTTAAATATTGTTTTGTAAAAGATGAACACTTTAATATAAATCCTTAACGTGAAATACTTCTGTCAGCAGTGCAACAATGACAGATGTTTTATGTTCCTTTATGGAGATAAGACAAAAACAAATCCATTTTCTTTAACCTTTTCATTTTCAAGAGAGAAAAGAACAAATAAAACTAGTCATTTCAGATGATGAACAGAAAGTGTGAATTATGATCACTTATTCTAATGTGTAGATTATTGCATTAAAAGCAGTTGAAATGAAGTTTGAATCCCTGAGGCTCTGTCATCAGCACGGTATTGCAGAGGTCCCTGTCTCCAGCCACTTCCCCAGATCCCTGCATGGCCATTCTCCATCCACCCACCAGATGTCCTCAGACTCTCCCATCTGTCCCAGTCTCCTCATTCTCACTTCCACCTGTTTCCCCCGGTGTAATAAAGGGGAGTGGTGGCAGGGCCGGCGATTGCCATAGGCGACCTAGGCAATTACCTAGGGCGTCAAATGTGTTGGGGGCGCCGTGTCGCCCTTAGGTCTACTTCCCATTAATAATATGACAAGCGAAATAAAACGTGTTTATTAAACATGATCATCCTAGGGCGCCCCCTCAGCCACACGTTTACTTGTCAACCTTTCATTACGCGACGTTTCCAGTCTATGGGTCAGACCCAAACACACGGAGCTCTGAAGCAGACCTGTGCGTCGCTTATGTCCACTCTCTCTGTAGAAATAGAGACGAGCAGCGGCACAGACACGGAGCTGCTGCAGCGCGCCTTCCGTGGACGCGCTCTGCTGTGGGCATGCTGCGGCAGATGTGTCCCTATTTCTGCCTAGTTTTGTGTTTCCACCTCCGATGTAGAGCAGCGTACAGCCACTTCCCTAAACTATCTCATTCAGCGTCCCAAACGGGGCTCTGTGTCTGTCAGGAGGTGAGATCTACCATATCAGCAGAGCAATCACGTAATGCACAGCAGACTATTGTGCAGGTGGATTATTTTCTGAAATAGAGTGACTTTGTTCTTGTAATAGCTTATTGTATTATCACTTTATTTTTCTCAAAATATCGACTCCTCCAAACCTCAGAGAACACAGATGAGATATACTGTATTTTGAATGTGCACAAAGTTTTGAACATGAGCAGAAATCTTGCTCAGACACATCTGAAATTTACAGTCCAGGGGTTTATTAATTCATTAAAATTAATTAATGTATCATTCAGGTGAATAATTTTAATATGCACATTTAAGGAGGTTACTTCCTCAACAAAAGAAGCAAAAGTGGGAAAAGTAAATGTTGCCTAGGCTACATGTGTTGTCACTCAGATATAATTAGCAAAGTCGATCTACAGGAGAATAAATAGTTGAAAGCAATACAGAATGAGAGCCTTACTGCAATATATTCCATTATGTTTTTATATTTGGATTGTAATCCATGTTTCCCTTTAGGTAGATATTTCCAGTATAAATTGATTCAGAAAAAGGTAAACAAAAATAAGTGCGTAAAAATTCACCAGAATGCAGGAAATGAAGTATATAATGCTCAAAATGTTCAGGGGGTGGACCCCCAGACCCCCCATCATAAGTCACCATGCACACAAATCTGGAAACAAAACACTGGCCTCTGGGTTTCCAGACCAGTTCTGATTAGACCAAATGTTGGTGCCATCTAACTTACATGGAAGGTAGAAACTAAAATGTACATACACAGCGCTGTGGAGATCTGGCAATGCAAGACAAGGGGTCACACGCAAAACTCAATCTCGCCTAGGGCAACCAAAGGGCTAGAACCGGCCCTGGGTGGTGGAGTATGGCGCAAATGAAAATATCCAATAAAAATGGTATAAAAAGGACCGACAACGCCACCTAGGTTTGGGACTGAGGCCTAGGACCTCTTTAAAACTACAGGAGGTAAAAGATTAAACAGGTTCTTTGTGCCGGGGGAGAGCAGTAAATCAGTGTATTTTAAAACAATGAGTAAAAGCAATTTGAGGAATAACACATTTATTTTAAAAGGATAAAACCTCCTTAAAAAAGATTTTAAAAAAAAACTAAAAACACAATCACTAAAATAAAGTTAAAACAGTCCAACGGAACAGGAGTCTCAGCTTTAAAAACGTCCACAGGGCTCTGCCAGGAATCAGCCTCTTTTTCATTTGTCACCATTCTTGGGCATAACCTGCAACAGAAACTCTGGGCAGTAAAACATCCTTAGAAACTGCTACCGCTTCATACAATTTACCACCACCAACACCGGTCTCAAAAAGGGACTTACGCGGGAGGGAGAGGTTTTACGCTCTCCCACTTTTTGCCGCTAGCGGTCAGTGTTGGCGTTTCCTTCGTTGTAGCTTCAGGACTCCTCTAAGGTTCTTTTTCTTTTCTCTTTGTCCGATCTCCTGTCTGCTTCTCTGCCTGTTCCGTATGCTCTGTCGTACTTCAGTGTTTTCCCAGGTGTGCTCTCCTCCATGATTCTTTTCCCATCTGCCTTTGGCCTTCTCCTTCTCCCATGTGCCTCCCAAACTTCCACCCCGATCACCGGCAGCCCTGCAGTAGATTTACTGGCCAATTTCTACTCATTCCCCACCGGATAGTCAATGTTGCTTTGTGCCCTTTCTTTCCAGCCGCCTGAACCTGAACCTGAACCCTCATTCTGTACCCGTCTGCCTCTACCTCGTACCTGCACCATTCCTGATCACCGAAGCAACATATGAAAAAAAAAAAAAAAAAAGAACTCTGAACTAGTTCATTTTTGGAACTGTGAAATTTTTAAGTATGAACTATGAACTGAGTTAATTTTAAAATTTGTGAACTGAACTTTGAACTAGTTAATGTAGAAAGTGAACTTTCCCAACACTGCCTGCGCCACCAGAGAGCTGAGGAAAAGCTCAGAACTACAAGCTAACAGGGCCGGGTTTGGTCAATCAGTCCTTCTACAGGATCGTCATAGCAACTGTACACAGCTCTCTGCAATAAAACGTCTTCATCAGTCCAGAATAATTTTTTGTCCATTTATTGAATATTTATTCTTTGACGTGGAACACCTCAAATAATATAAATAATAAGTTATAAAATGATAATCCTCTATTTTAAAGCTAAAACAGCTGTGTCTGTTACCACAAAAGACAATTTTTCCTGTTCTGAATCAACTATTCTTGCATATGTGTCTAATAAAGCACTGGCTATCTGAACTGATGCTCTCAGATCATACTCCTTTGTAACAACCGAAGTAACTGGTAATGAAACACCCTCTTTATTATGTCTGAATTTTATAACTACTATTCATCTTAACTTCATGTGTCAGTACATGAAGTACATATTTCTGTTCTTCAATGTCATTATTATAATTAACGTAGCATGTACTACAAATGAAAACAAAGGAAAAAGGCTTTCAGTGAGTCATGTGAAAAATTATCTTTTAGAACAAATAACTTATTGAGCAACCTGATGAGCTCAATCTGACACAAAAGCTGACTTCCTCACTCCCAGGGTGTGAAGAGGAAGGATGAAGACTTGTTGTAGTTCTGCAGTGTTTCAGTCCCTTCATATCTAGCTTCAAACAGCAAGTCTGTTTGCTTTTCTGTCACAACAGCTTAGCAGAGAAGTCTGGTACTGGCTCTGTTACAGTTCTGCTGAAACTCACACATTGGGACTGATTGTTTCTCTGTTTCAGCTGTGGACTCGTTTGGTAAGGTCAAATGTTACTGCTTTTAATGTTTGAACTTTTTAACCCACATAGTTTCTTATTTTGCTGATTTTTATGAACTCCACTTTTATATGTTGGTTTTGGTTTTGGTTGAGTTCCTGGTTTGAATGTGTGAATCTGAGATGGCTTTAACAGAACATGAATTCTTTGTTTAAAAGATGTTTTGATTAAAATATTGAAAAGTAACTTTTTGTCAAATCCAGATGATGAGTGTCATTGCAGTCCAGTCTGTGAAAATGGTGACAGCCAACATGTTGCTGAGTGTCTTCTTTGTTTCAGGTGAGCTGTTTGTTCAGTCACTTTTATTTGGAGACGTTCCTTTTTCCAACTGTTCATGTCCTGACTGCAAACATTTTACAGAACTTTATATTTGAATGATAAAGCACAGCTCTGTGGATCTCTTTAGTTGTTACTTATAATAAAAAAACTGAACTGTGGTTGTATGGGGCACGTTTCCGGCATGAAGTTGAAGTAGGGAAGTTCCTTTTAAAGACATTGAATGTTTTGTAAAAACTTAATAAGTATATGATTAAGACAACTGAAAATGAACAGTGTTATGTGTTTGCTAATCCAAGGAGCCAGTTTCTGTCTGTGAATATGCTGACCGACAACATCTTACTGACCCTCTTCTTTGTTTCAGGTGAGCTGTGTGTTACTTGAATCATTTACAATCTTCATTTAGAAACAAAAAGCAGAAAGACCAGAGCAGATCGTTAGTTATTTTGTTCACATTCTGACTGTAAAGTGAAATGTTTTATGAGGAAATTGTTAACAAGACAGTGAAGAAAGACCAGCATGCAACTTACTGCTGCTTTGTTTATCATGAATGTTTTCTTCCTACAGATTTTCTTTCACATTTTGTTAATCGTGAAACTGATTTTACAGGTGCTCTGGCTGCTTGTCCTCACAATCCATCCCTATTCATTACTGCACCAAAGAAGATGGAAGCACTGAGTGGATCTTGTCTGATAATCCCATGTAACTTCAGTGCTAAACCAGATCAGGACTTCAACAGCACAAGAACCTTTGGAGTGTGGATTAAAAGTGACTCCAGATTTGGCAACAATAGAAATAATGTTATTTTCAACAGTAGTGGGACAGTTACCACCTATCCAATGAGTATTACTGGAGACCTGAGTCAGAAACAATGCACCACCTTGTTTTCCAGTTTAATCACAAGTTACACAGACACATACTTCTTCCGAATTGAGAACAGGCCATTTCTGCAAACAGCTTCTTGTGATCCTCTTCAAATAACAGTTCAAGGTAAGAGAAATGTATTTTACCAGGCAGTCTATAATGTTACTGTTTAGACCTAAATTGTATCTGATTCCCCTTTTATTCTAAATAGCACTCTTTTACATTTTTTTGCTTTGACATGAATTTAATTCCTGATTAAACACTGAGTCTATTGTTACAGTTTAACATTAAAATGGTTCAATTATAGGATGTTTAAAAGCAGCTCAAACTGTTACTTTCTTACTTTTTATGATTTTATATACCTTTAACATTTAAGCACCTTAGGTTAGTGATTTCTTAACAATGTCTTTAGTGTACAAATTGTCTGTTTTTAAAACCCCAGATTCCCCTCCGAGCCCCAGAATTGAGATCTCAGGTGATCTGAAGGAGAAGGAGTCTGTCACTATAAGCTGCTCAGCTTCCACTCCCTGTCCACACTCCCCTCCTAAACTCACCTGGAATCTCCAATAAGACCCTCCCAACAACACAGAGGAGAACACAGATCAGACCTTCACAACTAAAATCCAGAAGACCATCACTCTGTCAGACACACATGATGGATTCACCATCAGCTGTTCTGCCACATATCCTGTGAATGAAGGAAGAGAAGTCAAGACAGCAGAGGAGAGAAATACTCTCAGTGTTTCATGTAAGACAACCAGTGTTTGTTATTGGATCCTGTCAGCACATCATGTGCTGATTTTAATGAATAAAGTTAATCTCACATTTTCCTCAGATGCTCCCAAGAACACCTCAGTGTCCATCAGTCCATCAGGTTTGGTGTCAGCAGGTAGCTGGGTGAACCTGACCTGCTCCAGCAGAGCCAAGCCTCCCGCCAGCTTCAGCTGGTTCAAGAACAGCAAAGATGGAGCCATCAGTGTAGCTGAAGGAGACTTTTACAGCTTCAAAGTGACCAATGTGACAGATATAGAAGATTATTACTGTGTGGCCACAAATGTTCTTGGTAATCAGACGACATCATGGATAAATAGAGCAGGTAAATGTAGAACTCTATTAAATCTGCTTATTTCAATCTAATCTGCTTTCCTGTCTTTGTTCTTTTTCTTCTTTTCTGCTCCAGTGTAACTATGTTTTTCTATTTTAAGTGCCCTGTAAATCCCTTTAAATTGCATTTGTATTCAATGAAACTTAATAAAACTGTTTACATTTGAGGTTCACAGAAGGAATTCAAGTTCATAATATTTTAGAACAGAACCATTTTCCATTAAGGAGAAGGTGACCATGCTGTCTTGTTCCAGATAATCCAGAGTTTGGGGTTGATGTCTACGTTACAGTGAAGATCCTGGGAATCCTAACGCTCTACAGTACACTCATCATCTTTGAGTGGTGAGACAAACTTTTCTGTGATATGATCATTTGCAGCTAAAGATTTATTGGTGTGTCTGACATGTTTAAAGTTGAACTTTTCTGAATGTTTATTCATTCCATCTCCTTTTCTTTCAGCTGGTTGAGATCACGATGCTGCAACAAACCAGTGAAGGTAAGCTACAGCTCCATTATTCTTTCAACAACACAATGTCTTGTGTTGCTGGCATTTCTCTTTGAGCTGCAGTAAATGGACTGCAGAGCACTAACACCACTCTCTCTGTGTTGTTATATTTCCACAGGACGCAGGAGAAGAAGACTACGTCAACAGAGTGATTGAGATTCAAGCATCATGAAGGAGAAGAGGAAGACATCATGATCACCATGAATGGAATATTTCTCTATTTCTTATTCCTCCCATTCTTACATATTACATGGCTTTACTTTTCTGAATATTGGTAAGATGAACAAAGGACGGAGTTTAAAGAGGACAGAAGATAACATAAATATAATATACTGTAGCTTCATCATTAGTTTGTGTAACATTGTGCTGATTAATTGCATTATTATAGTTATTTTTCTTTGCTTCAGTTTTCTTTGCCTTTACAAATATATAGTTAAGACAACAGAACAGTTAAAAGTAGATATTTCAGGTGATGTGGAAGCAAAAACTGTGGATTTTGATCACTTATTGTTTTATTTTTGTTTGTATGTAAATGTTTAGATGACTGCTGGATTAAAAGCATCAAAAGTATTTAAAGTGAACAAAGCATTTTAATCAAGTAGTCTCATCAGCGCTGTAATGCAGAGCAGCAGTGATACAGATCAGCATGAACACTGTGGCACCTCCATGTGGGAAATAGGCTGTGGTTGATAACACTTTAGAAAATATGGAGGCATCAGGCGTTGTATTATTAGATGTTCTTTCAGTTCTACAAGGAGACTCAGACACCTCACAGTTCTATCTTTAATTTCCACTAAAACAGTATATTTACAGTTTTTGATGTTTTGATACTGTAAATGAAAATACAATTATATCTGTGTGTGTCTGATGGACCAGAGCGTTGAGAAAAAGCTGAGAACTAGAACTAAAAAAAGGGGAACTTTGTTGGCTGGGTTTTGTTAACAAGTTCTTCTGCAGGATCGTCATAGCGACTGTAGCAACACACAGCTTTCTGCAAGAAAATGTCTTCATCAGTCCAGAATTGTTTTTATTGACAATGTATTGAATATGTATTCAATGTTATGGAACACTTAATAAAATATAGTTATAAAATTATAAAATTCAAAAGCTTCACCAGCTGTGTCTGTTACCACTAAAGACAATGTTTCCAGATCTGAATGAACTATTCTTGCATATGTGTCTAATAAAACACTGGCTATCTGAACTGATGCTCTCAGATCATACTTCTTTGTAATAACAGAAGTAACTGGTAATGAAACACCTTCTTTTTTATGTCTGAGTTTTATAACTATTGTTCATCTTAACTTCATGTGTCGATACGTGAAGCTCATATTTCTATTCTTCAATGTCATTATTATGATTAACGTAGCATGTACTACAAAATAAAATAAAGGAAAAAGGCTTTCAGTGAGTCATGTGAAAAATAATCTTTTAGAAAAATTACTTACTACTACTTATTGAGCAACCTGATGAGCTCAATCTGCCACAAAAGCCAACTTCCTCACTCCCAGGTTGTGAAGAGGAAGGATGAAGACTTGTTATATTTCATGCCAGGCAGCTGGGATGTGGTCAGAAACCAGTTTTAAATTTGTCCGAACTGCCATTTAGTCTGTCATTATTTAATGTGGAAGGATCCAGCAGCTCACAACATGTCTTCTCACGTTTGATACATTATTCACCGAGTCAAAGGGGTGAAGAGATGAGTCTCCAAATGCCAGCCAGCAAAACAGAAGAAGACATCCATTATGGAGAGATCAACTTCTCCAGGCAGAGACCTGAACCGTCCTCATCCTCAGAGCAGGACAGAGGACAGCAGCAGGACACGCTGTATGCACAGGTCAAAGTGTCCCAGACAGCAAACAGCCGAACACAGACTGCTGACGGCCCAGAGGATCTCTACGCTCAAGTGAAGAAAACATGAGTGCTGTTTTGTGATCCATTTGGTTTGGATTCATAATACACCTTATTTTTTTTTACTTGTACAAGATTTATTTTTGTTTACATCAGATAATGTAGAAAAAGATAGTGGCGCTTGGACAAGAAAATGAGATTGGTGCAGATACAAGTCCCAGAGCTCGAAATGAGGAACTTTCTAAATGACGACATGAGAATGAACTTGACACAAGAAGCAGTCCTGTGCACATATTATTAAAAGTAAAGATTCTATTTAAATGTGATATTTTTACAATTATTATTTTTAACAAGGAGTGTTTAATATCATGTACTTATCTATTTTTTTTATCTATTGTGTTTCTTAAATATTTTGTATCCCACATTTCTATTTGTATTAAATGAACATGAGACAGTTTCTATATTTGTGGATATTTATTCATTGCACTGTAATATAAACCTTGACATGCAACTTTCTAAAAATACCTAATTAATCTCAATCGCATTTATTGGTCTAACATTTCACATATTGTGTGTAAACATCACCTGAAATCATACAATTTAATCACAAACAATACAAAAGCAGCTAGATGACTTATACATAGTATTTCCTACAAGAAATCTGCTACAATGTTTTGAGTAGTTAATGAACTTCTATATGAACGAAGTGCTGAGAACTTTTAAGTGCAGAGGAAATAGGTAATTTGTTTTTTTTCATATTTCAGCTTCAGTAAGGGCATCGATTATTAAAGTACTACTGTACTTCTATGAATCCTAAAAATCCAAACTTCAGTGTAAAATAAACAACCTGGACATATGTTTCTACTCGCCTTTTTATGATATGACATGAGCATGATGCCCTTTTTACAGTTGTTTACTGCAAAAAGTGCACAAATCTAGAATAATCTAAGTCTTTATTCCCTGGAACTGTCCTCTGTGTATTCCATATTTAATTGTCACTATTGTAATATATGTACAGCAGTCAGGGTTACGGCCACAACACAGTGTAGCAACAGCTGCTCTTACATTACAAGGCATACAGGCTTTCAGTGAGTCATGTGAAAAATAATCTTTGAGAATAAATACGTTTTTTTTCACCATAATGAGCTCAATCTGCCACAAAATCTGACTTCCTCACTCCCACGGTGTGAAGAGGAAGGATGAAGACTTGTAGTTCTGCAGTGTTTCAGTCCCTTCATATCTATCTTCAAACAGCAAGTCTGTTTGCTTTTCTATCACAACAGCTTAGCAGAGAAGTCTGGTACTCGTACTCATTTGGTAAGGTCAAATGTTACTGCTTTTTATGTTTGAACTTTTTAACCCACAGAGTTTCTTATTTTGCTGATTTTCATGAACTCCACTTTTATTTGTTGGTTTTGGTTGACTTCCTGGTTTGAATGTGTGAATCTGAGATGGCTTTAACACAACATGAATTATTTGTTTAAAAGATGCTTTGATTAAAATATTGAAAAGTAACTTTTTGTCAAATCCAGATGATGAGTGCCATTGCAGTCCAGTCTGTGAAAATGGTGACAGCTAACATGTTGCTGAGTGTCTTCTTTGTTTCAGGTGAGCTGTTTGTTCAGTCACTTTTATTTGGAGCCGTTCCTTTTTCCAATTGTTCATGTCCTGACTGCAAAGTGAAATGTTTTACACTGACATTGTTAAAAGGATAAAGGAGCTAACATGCTGCTGCTGAATTGTAGTTTGTGTTTCATTAACTATTTCTTAATGCAGATTTTGCTCCACAATGTGTTCATCATGAGTCTGTTTCACAGGTGCTCTGGCTTGTTACAGTCCATCCCTACACATTACTGCACCAAAGAACATGGAAGCACTGAATGGATCTTGTCTGCTAATCCCATGTAACTTTAGTGCTAAATCAGACACAGAATTCAACAATGCAAGAACAACCTTCGGAGTGTGGTTTAGAAAAAATGTGATTTTCAACAGTAGCATGGTGAATAATAGCTATCCAATGAATATTACTGGAGACCTGAGTCAGAAAAACTGCACCACTTTATTTTCCCGTTTAATCACAAGTTACACAGACACATACTACTTCAGGATTGAGAACAGGCCATTTCTGGCAACAGCTGTTTATGATCCTCTTCAAATAACAGTTAAAGGTAAGTGAGTTGTATTTATTATCAGTCAGTCTATTTATTATGTTGTCTCAAGACCAAAACTGAAACTAATTTTACCTTTTACTCTAAACAGCACACTTTTACATGTTTCACTTGGCCATGAATGCTGATTCAACACTGAGTCTGTTGTTACAGTTTGACATTAACGTGGTTACATTTTGGGATACTGAAATGCAGAACAAACTCTTTCTTTATATACTTTCAATACAAAAGTGTCAGCAGTAGGTTAGTCATTTCTTATCTCTTTCTTTAGTTTACTAATAATGTCTGTTTTTAAACCACAGATTTTCCTTCCTTTTTCACTTTGCCATGAATTCAAATTCTGATCAAACATTGAGTCTATTCTTCAGTTTTACATTGAAATGGTCACATTTTGGGATATTAAAGAGCAGTTCAAACTGTTATTTATTCTTTATGTAGTTTCAACACAAAGGGTCAGTTTATGTATCAGCTTTGGGATTTAAACACCTAAAGTGAAACATTTCTTACGTATTTGTTAGTGTACTATTTGTATTAATTTTAATGCCCAGATTTCCCCCCGAGCCCCAGAATTGAGATCTCAGGTGATCTGAAGGAGAAGGAGTCTGTCGCTATAAGCTGCTCAGCTTCCACTCCCTGTCCACACTCCCCTCCTAAACTCACCTGGAATCTCCAACAAGACCCTCCCAACAACATAGAGGAGAACACAGATCAGACCTTCACAACTAAAATCCAGAAGACCATCACTCTGTCAGACACACATGATGGATTCACCATCAGCTTTTCTTCCACATATCCTGTGAATGAAGGAAGAGAAGTCAAGACAGTAGAGGAGAGAAAGACTCTCAATGTTTCATGTAAGACAACCAGTGTTTGTTATTGGATCCTGTCAGCACATCATGTGCTGATTTTAATGAATAAAGTTAATCTCACATTTTCCTCAGATGCTCCCAAGAACACCTCAGTGTCCATCAGTCCATCAGGTTTGGTGTCAGCAGGTAGCTGGGTGAACCTGACCTGCTCCAGCAGAGCCAAGCCTCCCGCCAGCTTCAGCTGGTTCAAGAACAGCAAAGATGGAGCCATCAGTGTAGCTGAAGGAGACTTTTACAGCGTCAAAGTGACCAGTGTGACAGATATAGAAGATTATTACTGTGTGGCCACAAATTATCTCGGTAATCAACAACATTACGGATGAATAGTGCAGGTAAATGTAGAACTGAACTGAATCTGCTTATTTTTATATAATCTGCTGTCTTCTCTTTTCTGTTTTAGTTTACTTTGTTTTGGATTTTTGTTAGTTCCATGTAAAGGACTTTTTTATTTCATTTAAATGGCTCTGTACAATTAATGGTTGCATCTGTATTGTTACATGTCCGCATTCAGCATTTGTTTTCTTTGAGTCACTTGGTCTCTCATTCTCTACTACGGCTTCAGCTGTTGTAACGATCATTGTCATCATCATCATCATCATCATCATCATCATCATCATCATCATCATCATCATCATCATCATCATCTGCCTTGCTGTCTGTGTTTGGTAAGTATCACAAATGAAAGCAGCTGACACAGTGCAGTTTCTGGCCCTGGCGTTTTTACTGATCCAGTTTGTTGTTTAGACAACCTGATCTGTGACTTTAGTTTAATCACCAATCTATCAAATATCTGTCTCCCATCAGTCCTTCTACTGTCTGTTGGCAGCACACTGTCTGTTTATCACAGTATAATTATTCTGACAGCTCTCTAATGTCTTCCAGGTGGTTTAAGACGAAACATCAAATTCCCCAGCAGCCTCAGGTGGGAAAATACTAAACTTCAGTGTACAGTACTGAACTGTGTGTTGTGGATATTTTACTTCCTTTACAGTAATTGTGTCCTCTAAGATATGTGAAAGCATCGGCCCTTACACTAAGTGGACAATCTTTAAGAGGTTAAATATTAAGAAACACAATAACCTGTTACACTGTGGTTGGAAACTGTAAGCAACCATCCTCCAAAACTGTACAACCCACACACAGCAGAAGTAAAGAAGTGGTTTGCCGTTAAGATCTGAAATTGGGTAATGTTAGAGCACATTTGATACTTACCAGGATGTTGGTTTAATCTGTTTACAGCATGGTAGCTAGAAGCAGCTTCACAGAGTTTGGTTCTGACTCAATGCACTAACTGTTTCCTAAAAGTCAAAGGGCCCTTTGTATTCTTCACACATATGATTTACTTTCTCTAAGCAGTGACACAGTGGGTCATTTAACACCTTCATCAGTGCTGAGATGTGGTCAGAAACCAGTTTACATTTGTCCAAAATGCCATTTAGTCTGTAGTCATTTAAAGGACAAATCCAGCACAAATTGAACCTAGGGGTTAATAACACATGTGTACCATGTCATAGTAAAAAGACATCTTACAAAGTTCTCAATGCTTCGGTTTACATGTAGGGACCCTTATTATGCTACTATGGAAGTATGGTGCCATTTTAAGCCTTGTTAGTGGTATAGAAATACAGATTTCTTTTTATTTTACCCGTGCCCTGACAACTAGCGTTATAAGCTAATTAGCGGTTTGCGCTAAAACTGGTCACATTCGATTAGCATGAATACATATCCCAGAGAACAGTTGACTCGGTACACATGTGTTATTAACCCCTAGGTTCATTTTGCGCCGGATGTGTCCTTTAATGTGGAAGGATCCAGCAGCTCACAACATTTCTTGTTTGATACATTATTCACAGAGTCAAAGAGGTGAAGAGACGAGTCTCCAAATGCCAGCCAGCAAAACAGAAGAAGACATCCATTATGGAGAGATGGACTTCTCCAGGCAGAGACCTGAACCGTCCTCGTCCTCGGAGCAGGACAGAGGACAGCAGCAGGACACGCTGTATGCACAGGTCAAAGTGTCCCAGACAGCAAACAGCCGAACACAGACTGCTGACGGCCCAGAGGATCTCTACGCTCAAGTGAAGAAAAAATGAGTGCTGTTTTTCATAGACAAATTACATTTGTGTAGAATTCATTTTAAATGTGACTTTTAATGTTGTTTTCACTGCCGACAGTTCAATGTAGAGCCATTTAAAACCTCCCCATCCTGCAGCTTTTCTTATCAGTTATCAACATGTTCATATATGTGTGCTGAACTCACAGCTGTTTTTGTGTGATTTGTATTTATATGTCAGATGTGTGCAAATAAAAGTCCCAAAGCTTTAAATAGTGAACTTTAGTCTAAAATATGGACATGTACAAGATAGAAGTACATATGACAGCAGAAGCAGTTCTGCACACGTTAGCAGCATTCTACAAGATTACCTTTACATTTTAAATATGATTTTGTTTCAAGATATTTAATGATTTGTTTTGACATGGCATTGTTACATAACCTTGTTTTATTGTGTATCCTGTTTTTTTCCTTGAGTCATTTGTATTTTAATTACTTCAGAAATTAAGATTGTTTCTGCATTTGAAGATATTTTTTATTGCACAGCAAAATCTTGTTATCCAACTTAGTCATATTTGTCGGTCCAATATGTCACATTTCGTACCATTTTAACATTCTCAATACTGTGAATTTAATGCATCAGAAGTTTCTTTGTGGATGTAAACAACAAGAGTTTTTTGGTTCATATATTACTTCACCAGTCTGTGTTTATTGACTTAATGGAGAAAGTCCTGCAAGGCGACTTTACATTTACTGCGAGACAACCAAAAGGTACTCATCATGGCAGCTGAAGATGTCACTCTAAATGTGATGAAATAGCACTATATGAGTTGTTTTTATGAGACAAATAAAATCATTTGGAGAGAAGAGGGCATTTCCATGGTTCTCTCATTGGTGCAGAAAGGCACAGCAGCAGGCCAGGCCTGTAGCCTACATGTTAAATAATATTGTTTTGTAAAAGATGAACACAAGATGAACATTTCAATATAAATCCTTCTTAACGTGAAATATTTCTTTCTGTCAGCAGTGCTTGACAGATGTTTTTCTTATGTTCCATTATGGAGATAAGACAAAAACAAATCCATTTTCTTTAACCTTTTCATTTTCAAGAGAGAAAAGAACAAATAAAACTAGTCATTTCAGATGATGAAGAAGCAGAATGTGTGAATTATGATCACTTATTCTAACATGTAGATTACTGCTTAAAAGCAGTTGAAGTGAACAAAGTATTTGAATCCCTGAGGCTCTGTCATCAGCACGGTATTGCAGAGGTCCCTGTCTCCAGCCACTTGTCACTTCCCCAGACCCCCGCATGGCCATTCTCCATCCATCCACCAGATGTCCTCAGACTCTCCAACCTGTCCCAGTCTCCTCACTCTCACTTCCACCTGTTTCCCGCAGCAGCCCTGCAGTCGATTTACTGGCCAATTTCCACTTAACTGCGAGACAACTAAAAGGTACTCATCATAGCAGCTTAAGATGTCACTGAAATAGCACTATATAATTTGTTGCTATGAGACAAATAAAATCATTTGCAAAGAAGAGGGCATTTCGATGGTTCTCTCATCAGTGCAGAAAGGCACAGCAGCAGGCCAGGCCTGTAGCCTACAAGTTATGAATGAATGAATGAATGAATGAATGAATGAATGAATTTATTTATTTATTGGTCGTAACCAAAGGGTAGGGTCAGAAGTTTCAGCTCATATCAGGCCCCCCCTTCTTACATTTTTAAGAGTAACAAACGAATTGTCAAGGAAAAAATTGACAAGACAAGAAAAATAAAATAAATTATACAAAAAATATTAAAGAACATATACACTTACCCAGATAACTTTCTACATACATGCATGCATACAGTGTGTTTGCATATGCATGCGTACACTTACCTACATACATGCATACATACATGCCCTCATATACCCATACAGTACATTGCCACCATAAGGTGAATAATATCCTAAATAATGATGATAACCATCATGATAATAATGATGTTCATCATCATCATCACCATCATCAACATTCTCACAGAATAACACTACTCGATGTCTATACTTATCTAGTGTCAAGTCTTTGAACCCTTTTTTAAATAGACATTCCTAACATGTTTAATCCCTCTGGTAATGCATTCCATAACTTCACGCCACAGACAGATATGCACCTGCTTTCATCACTGTGTTACAGGTAGGTTGTTTCCAATTTAGTTTGCCTCTGAGGGCATAACCCCTTCTCTTTCTCTAAACATGGTTTGTATGTTGGGAGGAAGTAGGTTATTTCGAGCTTTATACAGAACTAACACAGTTTTCTGGTTCACCAGGTCCATGAATTTTAGTGTTTTTGACTTAAGAAATAATGAATTAGTATGATCATTTAAGCCAACATTATTCACAATTCATATTGCTGTTTTCTGAACTGTTAAATAATATTGTTTTGTAAAAGATTGGTAAGATGAACACAAGATGAACATTTCAATATAAATCCTTCTTAACGTGAAATACTTCTTTCTGCCAGCAGTGCAACAAGGACAGATGTTTTCTTATGTTCCATTATGGAGATAAGACAAAAACAAATACAGCTTTTTTCACATTTTCTTTTTCAAGAGAGAAAAGAACAAATAAAACTAGTCATTTCAGATGATGAAGAAGCAGAAAGTGTGAATTATGATCACTTATTCTAATGTGTAGATTACTGCATTAAAAGCATTTGAAGTGAACAAAGTATTTAAATCCCTGAGGCTCTGTCATCAGCACGGTATTGCAGAGGTCCCTGTCTCCAGCCACTTGTCACTGTCCCCCGCATGGCCATTCTCCATCCATCCACCAGATGTCCTCAGACTCTCCAACCTGTCCCAGTCCCCTCACTCTCACTTCCACCTGTTTCCCCCAGCAGCCCTGCAGTCGATTTACTGGCCAATTTCTACTCATTCCCTGCCGGATTATCAATGTTGCTTTGTGCCCTTTCTTTCAGAGATCCATGTGACTAATAAAGGTAAACACTGCACTGCTTCTGGTTTGGAAATAGAAGTAGTTCATGTTGGATAAAGAAAAAAATTGTATACATCAATGTTAATATGCAGAATTTGGAATAATGTCCTTAAATTCAAAAAGGAGAGATCAATGGTAAGTTAAAAAAAATATTTTTAGAGAAAGGGTTGTATATGTTCATTCATAAAATGTGAAAAGTGACAATAAGAAAGAGAGGAAAGAATTTGACCAGCAGAATAAAGGAGAAGTGAGACAAACGATCAGCTTTATTGTGACCAGTGTGACAGATGTAGAAGATTATCACTGTGTGGCCACAAATACTCTCTGTAATCAGACGCCATCACATAAACTGTACTGAATTAGTTTATTTAAAAATAGTTTGCTCTCTCTTTTCTGTTTCTTCTTTTCTGCTGCTTTATAGCATTGTTTGGGTACCCTGGTAAAGACGTTTGAATGCACCTTTTTTAAAGGATGCTGTACAAATAAACTTAATAAAACTGTTTACATTTGAGGTTCACAGAAGGAATTCAAGTTCATAATATTTTAGAACAGAACCATTTTCCATTAAGGAGAAGGTGACCATGCTGTCTTGTTCCAGATAATCCAGGGTTTGGGGTTGATGTCTACGTTACAGTGAAGATCCTGGGAATCCTAACGCTCTACAGTACACTCATCATCTTTGAGTGGTGAGACAAACTTTTCTGTGATATGATCATTTGGAGCTAAATACTTATAGGTCTGTCTTACATGTTTAAAGTTGAACTTTTCTGAATGTTTATTCATTCCATCTCCTTTTCTTTCAGCTGGTTGAGATCACGATGCTGCAAAAAACCAGAGAAGGTAAGCTACAGCTCCATTATTCTTTCAACAACCAGTGTTGGTCATCTTACTTTAAAAAAGTAATTAGTTACAGTTACAAATTACTTCTCCCAAAAAGTAATTGAGTTAGTAACTCAGTTACCACATTGTAAAAGTAATTAGTTACTCAGCAAAGTAACTGTGACGTTATTTTTTATGTTCTATAACGCTATTACGTTCTATAACATCTTTAACGTCAAAGATGTTTATATTAACTGATTGATGTGTTCAGCTCGGCCTTGGTCACCTGTTGCTGAACCGAAAAATCGAGCGTTGCTTGTTTTAACAGAGTTTTATTTATTTATTTATTTATTTATTCGGGACAATGCACATTAATGAACAATCTAACATTTCTGTAAAGACTGTAAATGAGCCAGGTTATAGCATAAATGCTAATTTTCACCTGTAGTCCCGAGGCAGGAAAACAACAACATGCAGATAATACATAGGTGAGAATATGACAATATACAATATCAAACAAGGAACACATTAGCACACATTCAGACAGAGTGGCTCTGTCTGCTTCGCTGGAGCTCACGCTAGCTGCATTTGGGCTTGAGGTTGGGTTAGCAGCAGCAACAAGTCTCTTGTTAGCATGTGTTGATGTGAGGGGCTTCATAAGATTCGAGTTGCTTGAGGCAGACGTGGATAAAGTCTTTTTTCCTGGGCACAGCGTGCATGTTACATAAACATTCTTGCCTTTAATTTCAATGAGCGAGACCGGTCCTTCCAGTTCTAGAACGATACCTTTGAATTTCCCTGGCTCGTCGCTGTCTTGTGTTTAGTGGTAGTCAGAGCGTGTAGTCATATGCAACGCTCTCTCCAGGCAGCTGATGTCACCTCGTGCTTCATTCAACCAAATTGTAGTAACGCGCCACTTTACATTCTCAGTAACGATAACGGCGTTGCAACGATGGGAAAAGTTATTAATTAGATTACTCCGTTACCGACAAAATAATGCCGTTAGTAACGCTGTTAGTAACACTGTTATACTTAAACGCCATTACTCCCAACACTGTCAACAACACAATGTCTTGTGTTGCTGGCATTTCTCTTTGAGCTGCAGTAAATGGACCACAGAGCACTAACACCACTCTCTCTGTGTTGTTATATTTCCACAGGACGCAGGAGAAGAAGACTACGTCAACAGAGTGATTGAGATTCAAGTATCATGAAGGAGAAGAGGAAGACATCATGATCACCATGAATGGAATATTTCTCTATTTCTTATTCCTCCCATTCTTACATATTACATGGCTTTACTTTTCTGAATATTGGTAAGATGAACAAAGGTCGGAGTGTAAAGAGGACAGAAGATAACCAAAATATAATATGTGGTAGCTTCATCATTAGTTTGTGTAAGATTGTGCTCATTTATGGCATTCTTACTGTTATTGTTCTTTGCTTCAGTTTTCTTTGCCTGTAGAAATATAGCATTAAGACAACAGAACAGTTAAAAGTAGATATTTCAGGTGATGTGGAAGCAGAAAGTGTGGATTTTGATCACTTATTTTTATTTTTGTTTGTATGTAAATAACAGCCTCAGGTGGGAAAATACTACGTCTGCTCACAGTGGCGGTCTTCTAAGATAAGTAAAAGCATTGATTTCGTAAATGGAGATTAGTTAGGCTACCATATATTTAGACCAAGCCACTGCCAGGTGTAGGCCTAAGTGTTAAGTAACCAGTGAACCAATCGAACTTTGACTTCCTAACAGCAGCTAAGAGTGAGAGCTAGTCCACACATCAGACCTCACACTGGATACGCTATTTAATAACTACGTAAACTGGGAAGTATAAATGTCAAATGTGAAAAATCTCAGCATATAGTAATACCCCTGTGTGCCATTGATTTTAACTTTTGCACGTGAATTGCTGTGCCTGTGTGTTTTTAATTAAGAAATTGCACGTGTGTTTTAATTGATTTTGGTGTTTGCATTTTTATTTTAATCCATTTGTTGTGGCCGTGTGTTTTAACATATTGCATGCATACCTTTTTTACCATGACGCTTGAACAATTATTTATGGTAGGGGTTAAAAATATATAAACACCACTAGGTATTGCTGGACCCCGCCCCCTTCCTCTGACTTTGGACAGCACGGCCTGGACTGATCAAAGACAGGTGCGCAAAACCGTGCCTAGAGTAATGAAATGATGAAAGACAGGTGTGGCAGGAACTTTGGAGCAGTGAAAAAGGGACAAACAAGAAACACCAAGGGAGGAGAGAGCAGCGAAAGAGGGAGGAAGCGAGGAGCGAGGGCAGGAGTGGTAAAATGGGGGCCTCAGGTGGCGTGGGATGCAATATTATTTTTCCCACTATGGCCACGCCAAGACCCGCCCTTCAATAGCTACTATTAGCCAGGCGTCCAGGCAACGTAACCTGATTTGTACAGGTCCTATCCCCTGACCAATCGGCTATCCTAACCTTAACCACTCGAGGTGAAATGCCTAACCCTAACCAATCAAGCTGCTTCGCATTGGCGATTTTAAACCCTTTTTAGGGGGGCTCAATTACTATTATAATCTTTATAAAAAATTATAATAGTAAAGAACATTAAAAAAATTTCAAATAAATTGTACTGCTTCAAGTTAGAGTTTGCAAACTTCCTGTTAGTGACAGAGGACAAAGCATTACATTCAAAGAGCTTGAAACAGGTTTAATATCCTGTGTGTCTGTCGTCGAGGCTATGCACCTGTAACCCCGTCAAGGAAAGGGTTAACAGAAACGTAGTTTTGGCCAATCGGAGGTGGTTGTGCCAGACTCCCGCCTTTGGCTGAGTCTCTATCTAATCTGTCAGAGGGAGAGCTGGGGTCCGTTCCAGAAAGCTGGTTTAGTGAAAACTCTGAGTTTGTTAACCCTGAGATGAGGGAAACTCTGGGTTTTCTGTTTCAGAAAGGGAGGTTAATCAAACCTCAGAGAGAGATGGGTAACTCCAGCCCGTTTCAGAAAGAGAGGTAACTTAACCTCAGAGTCAGTTACTATGGTTACTGAGTCTGTGAACCTAGGTTTTTTCTCAAACATGGCATGTCCTTTTGTCGAGGATCCCGTTGATAAAGAAGCTGTATTACTTCGTTAGTTAAACATACGTCGGGAGATGATATTGAGGCCCCGACTAGATGTATTTTCATTCCCAGATAACTACCTATTTGAGCGGTATCGTTTTTCTATCAGATATGTAGATAATCTCATCTGTCCTCATATCGCTAACGTCACCCATCGTGGACATGCTCTTACATCCGAGCAGATTCTTTGTGTCGCTTTACGTTTTTTTTGCAAACAGCAGTTTTCTTTATAACATTGGTGACGGAGCATATTAGTAAAGCCACTGTATGTAGAACAGTCAGAAAACTGTGACTCGCTCTGAAACGTATTTTAAAAGGTGTTATTAGTGTTCCCTGGACACAAACCAGTGAGAGCCATTAAAGAAGAGTTACAGGATTGCAGGTGAATAATGTAAAACCATTACAATGAATAATTTTTAATTATAATTTGGTTAATGACATGGTGCTGCAAGATCAGAATGTTATAAGTAATTTGAATTTATTTTAGGATTTCCCAATGTGATTGGCTGCATTGATGGCACACAAATTCCAATCACTGCTCCTTCAGAAAATGAAGCTGACTGTGAATAGGAAGTCCATTCACAGCATTAATGTGCAGGTAAATTGACCACAGTCACAAAATGTCAAAGACCGCATGACAATACTGCAAGTAACATCCGTCATTCTCTGCACTGTCAAGATCATACGTGATGCTGCATATCTCATAACTAATGTGGAAGCCAAATGGCCTGGGTCTAACCCTAACCCTGGGTCTGTGCATGACTCACGGATATATTGTTAGTCTGCCCTGAGCAACAGACTGGAACGTGGTAAGCAGCCTAAAGCTTTGTACAGTATTATTCACCCTCCCTCCTTAAATACACTCAAATGTATAGACTATACATTACAGGAGACTTTGAAGGCCTTCTGCTGGGTGATAGGGGTTACCCATGCTAGCCCACTCTGCTCACTCCTTACCCTGACCCTGAGCCAGGCCCCAATGTGGCCCCCTGCAGGACAAGAGCCCAGGTGGAGATGACCATAGGCCCGCTGAAAGCTTGTTTCCAGTGCCTACATCACCTCAGGGTAACCCCTGAGAGGGCCTGTGACATTATTGTGGCATGTGTTGTTCTCCATAATATTGCCACAATTATAGAGAGTAACACCCTACCCTACAAATAGAGGACCCTGATGAGGACCACATCCACCCTGCAGATTTCCAGGATGGAAGAGTGGTCAGAGACATTATATGAAGGAATCACTTAAACTAAAACACAAGCACCACCCAAATAAAGAAAAATAATTCAAATGTTATTTTGTCTTCTTTATTTCCTAAAAACACAAAAGCAACAGTTAGTCGTTTTATATTGTTCAAATAATTAACACAAGTCACCTGTGACCATGCACCCACCTCTAACTTGTGTTTCAGGATTCAATTCTGCTTACAGCTTCAAGGAGTTCTGCTGTGGCATGAGGGTCCACGAGTGAGAGAACACCATCAGAATCTGTTGGGACAAATGACAAACCCATGAAAGGGACATAATATATCTCTAAAATATATAGGAATAAAAGAAGATAAATATAAGCCTATTACATCTTATGAAGGCACTCAGAGGAAGAGCTCCCTCCAGGGATTCCTTCAGCCACTGGCTTTCCTTCATTCTGGCTCAGGGACAGCTCCTCTGCCTCTGTCTGAGGTGGTGGTGCTGGTCTCCCACCAGTTTTCTGGGCCTCTGCCTTCTTTCTGTTGGCGGAGTAGAAGTCAAATGTTAATTTAAAGTGCCCATATTATGAAAAAAAAAAATTAGCCATGCTGTTTTGAGTGAGTTACGGGTTTCTGAATGTGTCCTGCCTTCAGTCTCCGGGTGAGCTGTTCAAAATCTGCAGGGTTTTCTACATCACTAGCCGAAACGAGGGGGCTAAACCATGCTAGCGGTTAGCCCCCTCGTTCTCAACGGCAAAACACTGCTACAGCACACACAAGTTCACCATAATCAACAAAAGCACTACGTACATGTCCCTCTTCTGCAGGTATTCCACGGAAAGATGGAAGTGCGCCCTCATTTAGAAGAAGTCTCCCGGCTAATCCTGCCTTGTAATGACTGCTGTTAGAGAAACAGCTAGCTAGCAATTGTGAGCCTTACCTAGCTACTGTGCATGTGCGAAACCCAACAAAGATGGTCCAGAAGTAGGATGTCTCACTCTCTAGCTAAAATAGAGACCTGAACACAGGGTGAAAAGAGGAGCTGCAGCAATGTGCAGTACAACAAAAATATGGTGTTTTTTGATAATTAAACCATGTAAACCTATTCTGGTACAACCTCAAAATACAATTATGAACCTGAAAATGAGCATACTATGGCCACTTTAAATGGGCCCTTTTAATTAACTAAACAGGATAGGTGAGAGGACATTTATGTATGTACTGTATGTGAAAATTTGTTGGGGATAAAGCTAGAGCACATTCAAATTGCCAATGAATATTTACGCTCATATTTAAAATGTGATTAAAATGAGGTACAGCCATGAGCCTAGTACACCTAAGTCTTACCTGTATTACATTTTCAACTGCTTCCACGAGCGTTTTTCACCCGCAGGATTGCACCTAAATGAAATAGATTATAGGTTCAATACCATTCCACCAGTTTATACCAAGTAATATTATACTTGTGATTAAATATGAGCATGGGTGTGTATTTCAGGCCTGTGTGTAGTGTGTTCTAACAAACATAGTGTAAAAAATGTAATTTCCCTACAGGGAATTAATAAAAAGTATTAATTAAAATGATTGTGTAAATTAAATATGAAATGAAAACACTATATTGGAACTTACGCGTTGACCCGAGCAGCACTTTTCTCCCACGCCGTTTCTCTCTCTGTTGCTGCAGCAGCTGTGTTGCTCTTTTTGTGAATGACGGGTTCATACTCGCCATAGGCTTGCGTGAGTATTTCCAGTTCCAGAGGGGTAAAGTATGCCGACTGATTTGTTTGTGGTTGTTGCCATGGTGAATTGTAGTATCATGGCTCCATTCATGCGGCCTTTTTATTGTGGTGGTGCACGCGCATAACCCTGAGTCAACCTACTCCGAGTTGATTGAACCAACTCAAATGTAAGCAACTAAAATTACTGAATGTGAGAACATTGTGTCAAATTGGTCGTCATCTCTGTGACTTATTAAGAGTCAGGTTTAGTTCCATCATAGTGTCAAAAACGTTGATCGCTGACATTGTTGTTCAGTAGCTAACTCAGAGATTATCGGATAATGAAAATACTGATTTAGCACTTTTGCAAGGCACTGTATCCGTGTCACATTCTCATTATGGGGCTGAGCCCCCCTAAAGGTCTGATCCTAGAATCGCCCCTGCTTAAGATGATTATTACAAACAACTAATGTGAACTCCTGTTTTCAGTTTCTCTGGCTGATTAGAGCTCTGCTAAGGTTGAAGGTGGGCCGGAGCTTTGATGGGAACTCATTAGGTGACACATTTTTTCTACCAATAAGGATGACAAAGCTGTCATTTGTCCTGCCCTAACAGGTGCAACAACACTAACAGGAGACTCAGGAAGATGTTAACCAAGAGACACCCCCACCGAACGAGAGAAAAACAAAGCCTGTTGCACATCATTGGAAAAAAAATCATTGGAAAAAATCGAAATAGTGTTTTATTTGTGTTGATTGTCCACATTACCAAGAGTTGGGAGGACAATTTTCTAAAGCCAAAAGTCTTACAAGTTATTGTGCTCTGTGTGATTCAATTTCCATTTAGTTGTTTCTTTTGTCTTTCCAGTCACATAATAATTTGAACATTCATGTGACATCCCTGCAGCATACATATCCTGATAGCCCAAGGTGGTCCTGAAACAAATGATGTATATTAATTGATTGTGCATTACAGGGTTGCAGTGAGTCAAATCTTTGAGAATAAACGAGTCATTAGCATGATGAGCTCAATCTGCCACAAAAGCTGACTTCCTCACTCCCAGGGTGAAGACTTGTATTTCTGCAGTGTTTCAGTCCCTTCATATCTAGCTTCAAACAGCAAGTCTGTTTGCTTTTCTATCACAACAGCTCAGCAGGGAAGTCTGGTACTGGCTCTGTTGCAGTTCATGTTCTGCTGAAACTCACACATTGGGACTGATTGTTTCTCTGTTTCAGCTGTGGGCTCGTTTGGTAAGGTCAAATGTTACTGCTTTTTATGTTTGAACTTTGAGGTGTTTTTTTTATTTTGCTGCTTTTCATGAACTCTTTAACAGAATGACGGCTTTAACAGAACATGAATTATTTGTTTAAAAGATGCTTTGATTAAAATATTGAAAAGTAACTTTTTGTCAAATCCAGATGATGAGTGTCATTACAGTCCAGTTTGTGAAAATGGTGACAGCCAACATGTTGCTGAGTGTCTTCTTTGTTTCAGGTGAGCTGTTTGTTCAGTCACTTTTATTTGGAGACGTTCCTTTTTCCAACTGTTCATGTCCTGACTGCAAAGTGAAATGTTTTACACTGACATTGTGAAAAGGAAAAATTTGCTAACATGCTGCTGCTGAAATGTAGTTTGTGTTTCATGCAGATTTTGCTCCACAATTGTTAATGTTAATCATGAGTCTGTTTCACAGGTGCTCTGGCTCCTTGTCCTTACAATCCAGACCTATTCATTACTGCACCAAAGCAGATGGAAGCACTGAGTGGATCTTGTCTGCGAATACCATGTCATTTTAGAGCTAAACCAGATGAGAAATTCAAAAACCCAAGAAAAACCTTTGGAGTGTGGATTAAAAATTCTAAATATTTTGCCCCAAATCACAAAAATGTTATTTTTAACAGTAGCTGGGAGCACATTTTTTATCCAATGAAGATTACTGGAGACCTGAGTCAGAAAAACTGCACCACTTTATTTTCCAGTTTAATCACTAATCACACAGACACATACTTCTTCAGAATTGAGAACAGGCCATTTCTGGCAACAGCTTCTTGTGATCCTCTTCAAATAACAGTTAGAGGTAAGAGATTTGTGTATTTTATCAGTCAGTCTATATTGTTTTCATTTTGCCATGAATTTAAATTCTGATTTGACACAGTCTGTCACAGTTTGACATTAAAATGGTTACATTTTGGGATACAGAAATACTGCAAAAACTGTTACTTTATACACTGTGCAGTTTCAATACAAATGTCACTTTTGGCCTTTAAAACGCCTAAAGTGAGTAATTTCTTTTGTATTTCTTAGTGTACAATTGTGTCTGTTTTTAAAACTCCAGGTTCTGCTCCGAGCCCCAGAATTGAGATCTCAGGTGATCTGAAGGAGAAGGAGTCTGTCACTATAAGCTGCTCAGCTTCCACTCCCTGTCCACACTCCCCTCCTAAACTCACCTGGAATCTCCAACAAGACCCTCCCAACAACATAGAGGAGAACACAGATCGGACCTTCACAACTAAAATCCAGAAGACCATCACTCTGTCAGACACACATGATGGATTCACCATCAGCTGTTCTGCCACATATCCTGTGAATGAAGGAAGAGAAGTCAAGACAGCAGAGGAGAGAAAGACTCTCAGTGTTTCATGTAAGACAACCAGTGTTTGTTGTTGGATCCTGTCAGCACATCATGTGCTGATTTGAAAGAATAAAGTTAATCTCACATTTTCCTCAGATGCTCCCAAGGACACCTCAGTGTCCATCAGTCCATCAGGTTTGGTGTCAGCAGGTAGCTGGGTGAACCTGACCTGCTCCAGCAGAGCCAAGCCTCCCGCCAGCTTCAGCTGGTTCAAGAACAGCAAAGATGGAGCCATCAGTGTAGCTGAAGGGAAGTTTTACAGCGTCAATGTGACCGGTGTGACAGAAGATTATCACTGTGTGGTCACAAATGTTCTCGGCAATCAGAGGTCATCTTGGATTAGTTTAAAGAGTGCAGGTAAATGTAGAACTGAAGCTGTCCATTTCTATCTAATCTGCTCTCCTATTTCTTGTTTTAGTTTACTTTGTCCTGCAAAGCTCTTTTTACTGCATTCTTATGAAATGACTCTATACAATAATCATTACATCTGTATTGTTACATGTCCAAATTCAACCTTTTGTTTTCTTTGAGTCACTTGGTTTTGTATTTTCTATGACCAGAGAGCTCTGATAGCTCTCTAATATGGGCTTCAGCTCTTGGAGGGGTCATCATCATCATCATCATCATCATCTGCCTTGCTGTCTGCGTTTGGTAAGTATCACAACTGAAAACATCTGACACAGTGGTTGGCTCTAAAACTCCAAAAAGGCAACATAAGTATGATCCATGTTGTTGTTGCTGCTGCTCTAACTTTGATAAAACTTCAGCATGCTGTCTGTGTAATTATTCTGACAGCTCTCTAATGTCTACCAGGCGGTGTAAGACAAAACATCCAAATCCACAACAGCCTCAGGTGGGAAAATACTACATCTGCTCACAGTGTCGGTCTTCTAAGATATGTAAAAGCATTGATTTCTTAAATGGAGATTAGTTATACTTATATTTTTATTAGTTACTATATATTTAGACCAAGCAACTGCCAGGTGTGAGTGTTAAGTAACCAGTGAACCAAGCGAACGTTGACTTCCTAACAACCAAATGTTGGAAGAGTAGCAGCTGAGAGTGCGAGCTAGTCCACACATCAGACCTCACACTTGATATGTTGTATTTAATAACTACATAAACTGGGAATTATGAACATCAAATTTCACAAACATAGCACAATTTACATCAAATTACCTAAGGTTTAAATTAGTCTGAACTGCCATTTAGTCTGTAATTATTAAATGTGGAAGGATCCAGCAGTTCACAACATTTCTTGTTTAATATATTATTTGCAGAGTCAAGGAGCTGAAGTTCTGGAAGTGCCAGGCAGCTGGGATGTGGTCAGAAACCAGTTTTAAATTTGTCCGAACTGCCATTTAGTCTGTCATTATTTAATGTGGAAGGATCCAGCAGCTCACAACATTTCTTCTCACAATTGATACATTATTCACCGAGTCAAAGGGGTGAAGAGACGAGTCTTCATGCCAGCCAGCAAAACAGAAGAAGACATCCATTATGGAGAGATGGACTCCTCCAAGCAGAGACCTGAACCGTCCTCGTCCTCAGAGCAGGACAGAGGACAGCAGCAGGACACGCTGTATGCACAGGTCAAAGTGTCCCAGACAGCAAACAGCCGAACACAGACTGCTGACGGCACAGAGGATCTCTACGCTCAAGTGAAGAAAAAATGAGTGCCAGTTTGTGATCCATTTGGGTTGGATTCATAATACACCTCATTTTTTTTTTTTTTTTTTTTATTTTTTTTTTTACTTGTACAAGATTATTTTTGTTTACATCAGATAATGTAGAAAAAGATACTGGCGCTTGGACAAGAAAATGAGATTGGTGCAGATACGAGTCCCAGAGCTCGAGATGAGGAACTTTCTAAATGAAGACATGAGAATGAATTTGACACAAGAAGCAGTTCTGTGAACATATTATTAAAAGTAAAGATTCTATTTAAATGTGCTATTTTACCTTTTTTTTTTTTTTTTTTTAACAAGGAGTGTTTAATATCATGTACTTATCTATTGTGTTTCTTATATATTGTTTCTCACATTTTGTATCCCACATTTCTATTTGTATTAAAAGAATATGAGACAGTTTCTGTATGTGTGGATATTTATTCATTGCACTGTAATAAAAACCTTGACACACAACTTTCTAAAAATACTTAATTAATCTCAGTCATATTTATTGGTCCAACCTTTCACATTAGGTTTAACATCACCTGAAATCATACAATTTAATCACAAACAATACAAAAGCAGCTAGGTGACTTATACATAGTAATTCCTACAAGAAATCTGCTTCAATGTTTTGAGTAGTTAATGAACTTCTATATGGACAAAGTGCAGAGAACTTTTAAGCGCAGAGGAAATAGGTAATTTGGCAAATTTTAAAAATGTCTTTAATTTAGTCTCCAATTAGTTTTCATATTTCAGTGTCAGTATGGGCATCGATTATAGTAGTACTACTGTACTTCTATGAATCATAAAAATCTAAACTTCAGTGTAAAATAAACGACATGGACATATGTTTCTACTCGCCTTTTTATGATATGACATGAACATGATGCCCTTTTTACAGTTGTTCGCTGCAAAAAGTGCACAAACCTAGAATAATCTAAGTCTTTATTCCCTAGAACTGTCCTCAGTGTACTCCATATTTAATTGTCACTATTGTAATATATGTACAGCAGTCAGGGTTACGGCCGCAACACAGTGTAGCAACAACCGCTCTTACATTACAAGGCATAAAGGCTTTCAGTGAGTCATGTGAAAAATAATCTTTGAGAATAAATACGTTTTTTTCACCATGATGAGCTCAATCTGCCACAAAAGCTGACTTCCTCACTCCCACGGTGTGAAGAGGAAGGATGAAGACTTGTTGTATTTCTGCAGTGTTTCAGTCCCTTCATATCTAGCTTCAAACAGCAAGTCTGTTTGCTTTTCTATCACAACAGCTTAGCAGAGAAGTCTGGTACTGGCTCTGTTACAGTTCTGCTGAAACTCACACATTGGGACTGATTGTTTCTCTGTTTCAGCTGCGGGCTCGTTTGGTAAGGTCAAATGTTACTGCTTTTAATGTTTGAACTTTTTAACCCACAGAGTTTCTTATTTTGCTGATTTTCATGAACTCCACTTGTATTTGTTGGTTTTGGTTTTGGTTGAGTTCCTGCTTTATTTAAAAGATGCTTTGATTAAAATATTGAAAAGTAACTTTTTGTCAAATCCAGATGATGAGTGTCGTTGCAGTCCAGTCTGTGAAAATGGTGACAGCCAACATGTTGCTGAGTTTCTTCTTTGTTTCAGGTGAGCTGTTTGTTCAGTCACTTTTATTTGGAGACGTTCCTTTTTCCAACTGTTCATGTCCTGACTGCCAACATTTTACTGAACTTTATATTTGACTGATAAAGCACAGCTCTGTGGATGTCTTTAATTGTTATTTATAATAAAAAAACTGAACTGTGGTTATATGGGGCAAGTTTCCGGCATGAAGTTGAAGTAGGGAAGTTGCTTTTAAAGACATTGAATGCTTTGTAAAAACTTAATAAGTATATGATTAAGACAACTGAAAATGAACAGTGTTATGTGTTTGCCAATCCAAGGAGCCAGTTTCTGTCTGTGAATATGCTGACCGACAACATCTTACTGACCCTCTTCTTTGTTTCAGCTGAGCTGTGTGTTACTTGAATCATTTACAATCTTCATTTAGAAACAAAAAGCAGAAAGAACAGAGCAGATCGTTAGTTATTTTGTTCACATTCTGACTGTAAAGTGAAATGTTTTATGAGGAAATTGTTAACAAGACAGTGAAGAAAGACCAGCATGAAGCGTACTGCTGCTTTGTTTATCATGAATGTTTTCTTCCTACAGATTTTCTTTCACATTTTGTTTATCGTGAAACTGATTTTACAGGTGCTCTGGCTGCTTGTCCTCCCAATCCATCCCTATTCATTACTGCACCAAAGAAGATGGAAGCACTGAGTGGATCTTGTCTGATAATCCCATGTAACTTCAGTGCTAAACCAGATCAGGACTTTAACAGCACAAGAACCTTTGGAGTGTGGATTAAAAGTGACTCCAGATTTATCAACAATATAAATAATATTATTTTCAACAGTAGTGGGACAGTTACCACCTATCCAATGAATATTACTGGAGACCTGAGTCAGAAACAATGCACCACCTTGTTTTCCGGTTTAATCACAAGTTACACTGACACATACTTCTTCAGAATTGAGAACGGGCCATTTCTGGCAACAGCTTCTTGTGATCCTCTTCAAATAACAGTTCAAGGTAAATTACTTTTGATTTATAAATCAGTCTATTATGTTATTGTTTAGGCCAAAACTTCCCTTTCTTTTTTCTCTCCAAATGACACACTTTTAATTTTTTACTTTTTTACGAATTTGAATTCCAATTAAACAGTCTATTCTTACAGTATGACATTAAAATGGTCACATTTTAGAATATTAAAAAAGCATCTCAAATGTTTACTTTATATACTTTATGCAGTTTCAAAACAAAATGTCAGCCATGGCATTTAAACACTGTTTAGAGGTTATTCATTTCAGATCTATTTATTAGTGTACAATCTATATCTTTTTTAAAACCCCAGATTCCCCCCCGAGCCCCAGAATTGAGATCTCAGGTGATCTGAAGGAGAAGGAGTCTGTCACTATAAGCTGCTCAGCTTCCACTCCCTGTCCACACTCCCCTCCTAAACTCACCTGGAATCTCCAACAAGACCCTCCCAACAACATAGAGGAGAACACAGATCAGACCTTCACAACTAAAATCCAGAAGACCATCACTCTGTCAGACACACATGATGGATTCACCATCAACTGTTCTGCCACATATCCTGTGAATGAAGGAAGAGAAGTCAAGACAGCAGAGGAGAGAAAGACTCTCAGTGTTTCATGTAAGACAACCAGTGTTTGTTATTGGATCCTGTCAGCACATCATGTACTGATTTGAATGAATAAAGTTAATCTCACATTTTCCTCAGATACTCCCAAGGACACCTCAGTGTCCATCAGTCCATCAGGTTTGGTGTCAGCAGGTAGCTGGGTGAACCTGACCTGCTCCAGCAGAGCCAAGCCTCCCGCCAGCTTCAGCTGGTTCAAGAACAGCAAAGATGGAGCCGTCAGTGTAGCTGAAGGAGACTTTTACAGCTTCAAAGTGACCAGTGTGACAGATATAGAAGATTATTACTGTATGGCCACAAATGTTCTCGGTAATCAGACGGCATCGTGGATTCATTTGAAGAGTGCAGGTAAATGTAGAACTGAACTGAATCTGCTTATTTTTTATATAATCTGCTCTTTTCTCGTTTAGCTTACTTTGTTTTGGATTTTTGTTAGTTCCGTTTAAAGCACTTTTTTATTGCATTTAAATGACTCTATATAATTAATGGTTGCATCTGTATTGTTACATGTCTGCATTCACCCTTTGTTTTCTTTGAGTCACTTGGTCTCTCACCCTCTACTATGGGCTTCAGCTGTTGGAGGGATGATTGTCATCATCCTTATCATCATCATCATCATCATCATCATCTGCCTTGCTGTCTGTGTTTGGTAAGTATCACAAATGAAAGCAGCTGACACAGTGCAGTTTCTGGCCCTGGTGTTTTTACTGATCCAGTTTGTTGTTTAGACAACCTGATCTGTGACTTTAGTTTAATCACCAATCTATCAAATATCTGTCTCCCATCAGTCCTTCTACTGTCTGTTGGCAGCACACTGTCTGTTTATCACAGTATAATTATTCTGACTGCTCTCTAATGTCTTCCAGGTGGTTTAAGACGAAACATCCAACTCCCCAGCAGCCTCAGGTGGGAAAATACTAAACTTCAGTGTACAGTACTGAACTGTGTGTTGTGGATATTTTACTTCCTTTACAGTAATTGTGTCCTCTAAGATATGTGAAAGCATCGGCCCTTACACTAAGTGGACAATCTTTAAGAGGTTAAATATTAAGAAACACAATAACCTGTTACACTGTGGTTGGAAACTGTACAACCCACACACAGCAGAAGTGAAGAAGTGGTTTGCAGTTAAGATCTGAAAATGGCTAATGATAAAGCACATTTGATACTTACCAGGATGTTGGTTTAATCTGTTTACAGCATGGTAGCTAGAAGCAGCTTCACAGAGTTTGGTTCTGACTCAATGCACTAACTGTTTCCTAAAAGTCAAAGGGCCCTTTGTATTCTTCACACATGATTTACTTTCTCTAAGCAGTGACACAGTGGGTCATTAAACACCTTCATCAGTGCTGAGATGTCATTTAGTCTGTCATTATTTAATATGGAAGGATCCAGCAGCTCACAACATTTCTTGTTTGATACATTATTCAGAGTCAAAGAGGTGAAGAGATGAGTCTCCAAATGCCAGCCAGCAAAACAGAAGAAGACATCCATTATGGAGAGATCAACTTCTCCAGGCAGAGACCTGAACCGTCCTCGTCCTCAGAGCAGGACAGAGGACAGCAGCAGGACACGCTGTATGCACAGGTCAAAGTGTCCCAGACAGCAAACAGCCGAACACAGACTGCTGACGGCCCAGAGGATCTCTACGCTCAAGTGAAGAAAAAATGAGTGCCGGTTTGTGAAAACATTTGGGTTGGATTCATTATATACCTTTCTGTTTGACTCATACAATAAGTTGTATAATGTTAGTTATTATAGAAAGACACCGAAACCTGGACAAGAAAAAGACATCTTTACTGCCCAGTCTCATAAAGGGGAACTCAAAGCCTCCACACCCTGCAGCTCAGATAGTTCTCCCAGTCATATTTACTATAATTCATATTTGTGACTGACCTCAGAGTTGTCATGTGATTGGTAATCTGCATATCAGTTCGCTGCAGATGAAAGTCCCAAATAGGGAACTATTCTAAAGGACATGTAAATGAATTATAGTGAACTTGACACCAGAAGCAGTTCTGTACACATTAACAATGTAAAGATTATATTTAAGTTTCAAATGTTTGTCTCAAGTAAATGTGATATTTTACAGATTTTTAACCATGCATGTTTAATCTCATTTACTTATCTATTGTGTTTCTTGCATATTTTGTATCCCAAAAATGAGTGCTGTTTCGTGATGCATTTGGGTTGGATTCACAATACCTCTTATTTTTTTTTACTTGTACAAGATTTATTTTTGTATACTATCTTTTGTATGTAGAAAAATATACTGGCAAGAAAATGGGATCAGTGTAGATCCAAGTCTCAAAGCTTGAAATAAGGAACTTTCCAAATGACGACATGAGAATGAACTTGACACAAGAAGCAGTTCTGTGCACATATTAAAAGATTATATTTAAATGTGACATTTTGCAAATTTAACAGTGTTTAATATCATGTACTTATCTATTTATGATATATCGTGTTTCTTAAATATTTTGTATCCCACATTTCTATTTTTATTAAATGAACATGAGACAGTTTCTGTATTTGAAGAGATTTATTCATTGCACTGTAATAAAAACCATTGCATACAACTTTCTAAAAATAGCTAATTAATCTCAGTCGCATTTATTGGTCCAACATTTCACAGATTGTATGTAAACATCACCTGAAATCATACAATTTAATCACAAACAATACAAAAGCAGTTAGATGACTTATGCATAGTAATTCTCACAGGAAATCTGCTACAATGTTTTGAGTAGTTAACAGACTTCTCATTTATTTAATGGAATATGAAGCTCAATAAAAAATAAAAAGGGCATTTCATGAAACTTTCATGACTCAATAGTGTATTAAAAAACTCAAAAGATTGGTTTTGTCAGAATTTTGCTAGAAAAGATCTTTGGCCTTTAGCTTGTAAACGTTAGCAGCCTAGACACCAGACCAGACAAATATCTCCAAGGCACCACTAGGCCACGTTGATTGTGCCATGCCAGGTCTTGTCAGTGAACGGAGGTAGTGACATTAGCTTCTCTACATGACAAGTTTGACAACGTCACAGAAATCTAACCTTCATGTTGAGTCAAACCTCTCTCCTACCACCAGCCCAGCACCCCTCCCTCACCCTCACAGCATTAATGTGAAGTTGTGTCCAAAGTTATTGCATTGTAGATTATTAGCTTCTTTTTTTTTTTTTTTTTTTTATCTCTTGCACCCTAATGACCTGAAGCCAGCGTCATCAGTTATTACCTCTCTGTTTCCTGATAAACTTCCTGTACAACAGTAGGGGTTTTATTTGTGCACTCTGTCCTCCAGTGCCTTCAGCTCAGCCTCCACCTGAGCTGGCAGATCAGCGCCGACCTGCTGAGTGAAGTAGGCTCTCAGCTCCTTCGTCTCCTTCTGCCAGAAAGACTTTGGCACGTCGAACAGGGCCCCCATATCCACCTTGCCGCTCAGACCTTTAGTGTCGATGGCGCCATCTACTGGCACCCAGCCGATAATGCTCTTCTTGGCCGCCTCGTCCTCCCTCTCCCGGCCGCAGCGCTTGAAGATCCACTCCAGTGCGCGGGCGTTTTCGCCAAAGCCGGGCCAGAGGAAGGCGCCGCTCGCGGGGTCCTTTCTGAACCAGTTGACGTGGAAGATCTTGGGCAGATGAGTGGGGGCCTTTCGGCTCTCCATGCTCAGCCAGTGAGCGAGGTAGTCGCCAAAGTTGTAACCGAAGAACGGCCGCATGGCAAAGGGGTCGTGCATAATCATCTTGCCTGCAGGAAGATATGTAATACTTTGGCATTCTGATAAAGAATTGACTTTAGTAAGAGTAACTTCTTATTGTCTTAACACCTTGTCAACCGAATAACTAATGTATTTACATGAAGTTAAACCAGAGGAAAACGAGGTATGTGAGTGTGTACCTTTATGCTCAGCAGCTGCTGTGGCCTCAGACCTCATGGAGGCCCCAACAAAGACTCCGTGTTGCCAGTTGAAAGACTCGTAGACCAGGGGGACTCCTGACAAATTCAACATTTGACATTTAATGCACAACTACTTATGTAGGTAGGTATGTAGTGCAACCCCCCTCCCAAAAAAAATAAAAAACACCACCAACCCTCTGGCCTCCTGCCACCGAAGATAATGGCATCGATGGGAACGCCCTCCTCACTCTCCCACTGGGGGTCGATGATGGGACACTGAGCCGCCGGGGCACAGAAGCGGGAATTGGGGTGGGCACACTGAGTCGAGCTTCCTTTTTTTTTTTACAAAGAGGAAACAACAGTTTGTTATTTAATGTCACAGTCATTTAAAAAAGAAAATAGAAGAATTATGTAAACGCCTACATCTGAATATGATTCACACTGTGTCTAGTCTCGCTTTGTCAGACCTTCCTCCACCGAGGCGCTGCGGAGGAAGGTCTGGTGAGTCCACACAGCATTCCGGGATGGATGAAAAACGTGCTCTGGTTTTTTGGCATTTCTTTAAACCAATCACAATCGTCTTGGGCGGACCTAAGCATCGTACAGAGCCACGGTGCCACTGCAAAATAGCCTCGGGAAGGAACTTGTTTGGGTGGAACGTGTGTACCTTCAAAAGTTGTTTTAGTCGTGTAACAGAAAACTCAGATTTGACAGTCTAGCTAGCTGTCTGGATTTAGCCTGCAGAGATCTGACAAAAAGGTTAACCATAGTCCTTATAAATCCACCGGAGTTTAAAATGCCAACATAAAGAAAGCAAAAGGTAACGGATATCCGTCCTAAATGAGTGAAATCCGGAGGGATTTCCGTTGGCAACGGAGCAATCCCAGAAGTGGAACATCGAGGATATATACTACACTGTCTGATCTTTAGATCTCTCTATTTCTAAAGAAATTGCATTGCTTTGCCATACCACTAGATGGTATTGTATACACCGTTGCTTTTCAGTTCACTCATCAAATGTTAGTTTGATTTATCCTGAAAGCCTGTGATAAAAGACATAGCAAAACACACTATGGTGTGTCACTGACTAATTGTTAAAGTTGTATACGAGCCAGGCCTGCTCCGTGTGAAGCCGATCAATAATAACAACTTCTGATGTCTTTGTTGGCAAAGAAACAAAACATTGATTGAAGCTAAAACTATGTCAGTAAGGCCGGTTACACACTGGACGCGTCACGCGAGCATGTCACCTGCGTGGCTGCTAGAAATACGCGTGCCTGTTAGAAATAGAACCGACGCCTATTTTTCACGCGACACGCAAGCGTGTTGGAAGTGTTTCCAGGCAAAATAGAATAGGAAAAGATGTTTATATGTCATTTAGACACAAATACATATTAATAAATGACATGTTGATGTTTGAAAGCCTCTAAGTTTTGATATAAATGCAGATATAAATGTAATAAAAAAGAAAAAAAAAGACAAGGCTAGCAGAAGCAGTGCGCGTCAGACACGTTTCTGGTGTGTAAAGATATAGAAAAATTCACACAGCCGCCACGCAACTGACATGCAACAGAGACGCCACGCTCACACCACGCAGGCAGTGTGTAACCAGCCTAAAACTGCTGAATATTTATTGTTGTCCATTAGGAACAAAGCTGGAAAACCAATTGATCTTCTGTAGAACTACAGGATACTTTGGAGTGATGTCTTTATAAAAGCCTGGGCAGTCCGGGCTCATGTTACCTATCTGCCAGGATTTGCCGTGCCAGTCTGTGAGTGTGACCCCGTCTGCGGGGGGGCTGAGGCCCTCCCACCACACTCCTCCATCGCTGGTCTCGCCTACGTTGGTGAACACCGTGTTTTTGGCGATGGTGGCCATGGCGTAGGGGTTGGTCTTGTCTGAGGTGCCGGGAGCAACACCGAAGAAACCGTTCTCCGGGTTGATGGCTCGCAGTTTCCCTGCAGAAACGTCAAAACGAAAAGTCACACTAACAACATGAGGAGTTACTACACCACCTATGGAGTCACAGGGTGATTCTGTGTGCGTGAGACATCCTCCTCCCTTTCACCTTGGCTGTCGAACTTCATCCACGCAATGTCGTCGCCCACACACTCAACCTTCCAGCCGGGCAGAGACGGTTTCATCATGGCCAAGTTGGTTTTACCACAGGCACTGGGGAAGGCCGCCGCTACGTAACGCTTCACCCCCTGAGGGTTAGTAATACCCAAGATCTGAGGAGGGGAGAGGGAGAGGGGGAGAGAGAGAGAGAGGGGTGAATATCATTTTTACTCAACCTTTCATGGATAGTCATCACTCAAAATGACAGAGCATCACTGCCAAGCACCTCTGTTGTACGGAAATAATGTCATTTTCTATTTCTATCTATTTCTATGTATTGTTTCAGGGACAATGCCCACAAAAACTATTATTCAAGTGTTAAAAGAAAGTCATATAATTTGATTGAGCAATCAAAAAACAATGAATTTGCATTTTTTTTTTTTAAATGATCCTAATTGAAAGATCCAAGCCAATTGTACTGTGTTTACAAAGATGACCGATAAGCAAATTAGCATCTTCCTAAGTTCTCTGCTATTGAGAATTATGTGTGAAGCATGGGGTGCAGGCTTTAGGCAGCAATGTTACACACTCACCAGCATGTGTTCGGCCAGCCAGCCTTCATCCTTGGCGATGCGGGAGGCAATGCGGAGGGCGAAGCACTTCTTCCCCAGGAGAGAGTTTCCTCCATAGCCACTGCCGAAGGACATGATCTGCCTGGAGTCCGGCAAGTGAGATATCAGAACCTTCTCGGGGTTACAGGGCCATGAGTTGACCAGAGGGGCTGGAGCAGAGACACAGAGGGAAATACCAGATGGGGTTGTAAGACCTTTGAAGCTTGAAGCAATACAAAAACAACTTGTTTCAGGCTCATAGAATTTGTACCCTTGAGTGGTAAAGGCCGTCCCAAAGAGTGCTGACAGCGGACAAACTCCGCTCCTTCAGCCAGCTTCTTCAGGACAGGAGAGCCCATGCGTGTCATGATCCCCATACTGGCCACAACATAGGGCGAGTCTGTCACCTACAAGCACAACAAAATTGTTTGTCACACTGATTTACAACCTGAAACTTTCAGTGTGTAATAACCATAAATGCTGCAGCAATTGATTAGAATATACTGTGTGGTAAACTACTGTAATAAATCACAGCAATTTACAGAAACAGAGCAAAACATTAATTGGTACCACACAGCAGGTGTATTGCTTTATGGCATGCTTTTTATAGTATCAAGTTGATATTAGAGTATCAAGCGTTGAGGAGCACAGTCAGTACCTGGACACCATATTTAGACAGAGTCGAGCCCACAGGACCCATACTGAAGGGAATCACATACATGGTCCGACCTACAGAGAGGACACAGAGAAGCATGAACAACTCTGTTTCTACTATGTTGAGAAGGTGGTTACATTAGGTCTATTAAAAAAAAAGAAAAAAAAAGTACCCTGTGAAGTTTGTATCCACTAGTTGACTAGTAGCATTATGGAACAATGTTTTTCAGTGCAGGTCCCTGATTCGTTTGTAACTCGCACAAAAACACGGGCGATATGACTGCTGTTCAGCTGATCGAAAGTTGCCGGGAGCAACGTGCAAAAAAGTGCAGCAATATACCAACATGACAGTGAAGACTGCTGGAAGGTAAACATGGATGTAAACAATGCAGTATTTGTTAGACCTCAAGGATTCACACATGTTCACAGGGCTCTCAAGTGTCACGCATTGAGCGTTGACAGTCACTCATTTCGGTCTTTTGTCACGCACTCCCGCCACACATTGTATTTCTCACGCGTAAAAATTATTTATAATAAATTCAATATGCCGCAGCGCCCAAAATTTCTCTGGCTGCGCCGCTCTCACTATGGAACCGGCAGGAATCAAACGCGTCTGGCCGTTTTACAGTTGTGCGGAGGCTCCACGCAGAGCTCTTGCAGTAGTCTACATAAGTGGCCTGATGTTTATGCTTGTGCGCTGGTGTGTGCGTCGAGCCACGTGTGTGTGTGGTAGAGGGAGAAGTGAGAGAGTGACGGCGATTATCTTTGGAGCAAGTAGTGACTCTAGAGTCATAGTGAGAGAAACAAAGTGTCTCCTCCTGTGCTTTCTGACCACGGTGGGAAATCTGTAGCAGGAAAAGTTAACTGTCTCCTTGATTTCATGTTGTTTATGGAGAAATAGAACCAGGAAACGAGTCAGGGGAAATGCAACGCTACCAAGCCCATAGACCGTGACCAAGCCACGGTAGCTTACATTTTTAATGTCTAAATAGAGCCTGCCACTTATCAGCCAAACAAAAAAAAGAAAGGGGCTACACAATAGCCAATCAGAAAATAGCACTATTTTATCTGGGCAAGATTTAATGCAGCAACCAATGAAAAATAGCAAAGCCATACAGACACTTCCCTCAACATTCGCTCATTCAGAGACCAGAGACCCAAACGGGGCTCTGTGTCTGTCAGGAGGTCTGAGATCTACCGTATCAGCAAAGCAATCACGTAATGCACAGCAGACTGTGGTGCATGTAGATTATTTTCTGAAATATATTGACTATTATAACTTTATTTTTCTCAAAGTATCACGACTCCTCCAAAACTCAGATAAAAGAGATATTTTGAATGTGCACAAAGTTTTGAACATGAGCAGAAATCTTGCTCTAACAAATCATATTACAGTCCAGGGGTTTATTAATTCATTAAAATGAATTAATGTATCATTGACGTGAATAATTGTCATATGCACATTTAAGGAGGTTACTTCCTCAACAAAAGATGCAAAAGGGAAGAGTAAATGATGCCTAAAGGCTTCATGTGTGTTGACTCAGATATAATTAGAAAAGTCGATCTACAGGAGAATAAATAGATGAAAGCAATACAGAATGCCTGAGCCTAACTGCCATATATTCCATTATGTTTTTATATTTGGATTTTATTCTATGTTTACCTTTACATAAAGATTTCCAGCATAAATTAATCAGAAAAAGGTATAAATAGGTGCATACAAATTCACCAGAATGCAGGAAATGAAGAGTTTAATGCTCAAAAATTTCTGGGGGAGGACCCCCAGACCCCCCCATTATCATAAGTAACCATGCAGAAATTGAATAAATACTTTGTATTTGGTTGAATTGTCAGTGCCATGTGTCAAATCTTTTCTTGTGTAAATCTGAGCAATTATTAATAATAACAACAAAAACACTAATAATAATAATAATATTAATGAAACACCCCTATTCCTGCGACTTGTCCAACCCGCCACCAATCTATGATCTTTTTTTTGGGAGGTGTCACTCTTGCCTGTCTTCAAAACTTGAGAGCCCTGTGTTCATATTAAGAGTCTCAAAAGGGAAATTGAAGAAAACAACAACAACAACAACATGTTTCCATCCACTGATGTACCTGCCATGCAGCCCGGGAAACGCTCCTGTCTGGCTTTCTGCCAGTCAGACTCGCTCATCCAGCTGCCCAGCTGGCTCTTCACCCCTCCAGCCGGGATGGGGATGGTGTCCCTTTGGCTCTTGGTAACAATCACAGTCTTGCTTTCCACCCGAGCCACGTCCTTTGGGTCTGTACGGGCCAACCAACTGAAAAACAGAGCAGAATCAGAGCATGATGCGGAAGACGTTTAATATGAGAACTTCGTGCATCAAATGCATGCATTTGTGTATGTATGCAAGTATACAGAATTTAAAGTCCTTACCAGTTCTCATATTTGGGAAGTCTCTTGACCATCCCGTCGTTCTCCAGACCTGCCAGGATGTTGGCCGCTTCCTCCGGCGTCCCCGTCACCACATGCACACTGGTGGGCTTACACTCATCCACGGCTCCTTTTACAAACTCAGCCACCGCCGGGGGCAGCGAGGGGATGGAGGCCAGGGAGCGAACCCCGACACTTGCCCCAACACCACCACGCCTGAAAGAGAACGGGCATTTAAGTAATTCCTTACGTTTATGACCATTTACGTGCAACCCACAGAACATTCGAACTACACTGATTAAACGTACAGTTACTCATATAGATAACAAATTATGCCATTTTCTGATATGTCGAGAAGATCAACAACAGTGTTTCTTGGGCTTGTCATGTGTAGGATATTGGCCATCCCTGTGATCTATCTTCTACGTAATGCTACGTAAGGCCTCAGACCTCAACAGACCGCGCTGTTCACTTCTCTACATTGCATTGTGGAGTTTACAGACAGACAGACAGACTTCCAACAATCTACCATGAGTCAGAAAACAAACATCCAAACTGGAACACATAGCCTTCTGTCAGATCTTATTCAATAATTTATGGCAGGCTAACATTACTAAAGTAGGGAGATACACAGTATGTGTGCAGATTCACTGGATGACCCAACTCTGACCAGGATATAGTGCTGAGAGAGTGTTCTTATTGGCTCAAGTGAAGACACTTGGTTCAGTGGGTTTAGACAAGTTCAGTCTCTTACTTGGTTAATTTCACTTCAGATTTGGCATTTTTTTGGTCTGCATTATCTTTGTGATTGTTCTGGTCTTTATACACTGCCGTTTAAAGTTTTTACAGCTGCGATTAATGATTATTTTCATTTAGAGATACACCGATAGACCGGCCAGTGACCGGAATTGGCAGGTTTTCACGTGCTCGGCCATGACCGGCGACCGGCAGGTCAGTCTGACATATGCTGATTTCATGCCGGTCAACGCTACGATTAAACGGACAACATAAGTTATACGAGTTATAGTTCTCAAGGATGCACGCACACACTGACGCGACAGCACAGTCTCTTTTTCCTTTCTCTCAACTTTTCCGCGGTGTGAAGCGCGTGTCCATGCTATTCTCGCACATGTAGGGATTGTCATGAATTAACCTGCAACATGTTGTTGAGGGCGTGGAGGGACGAGACCAAAAACCAAAATCACATTTTTTTGTTGATTATTGGATGTGAAGAGAAGGAAATGGTTTTAACATTGCACTTTAGATGTGTGTGAATTTCCCACACCAGGAGTAATTTATATAGTTCTATTTTATAGTGACCCATTATCTGTTCAAAAAAATGTCTATGTTCTGTGCAAAATGTTCTACTAAAGAAAAGATATAAAATAAATATTTGTGTGTACTATAAAGTGGTTAGAAAATATGAAATCGGAATCGGCTAAAATCGGTATCGGCTGGCCTAACTCAAAGAAAATCGGAATCGGCCTAGCAAGTTGTAATCAGTGCATCTCTATTTTCATTGTTGATTAATCTGTTGAATATTTTCTTGATTATTCAGTTAGTTGTTTGGTAGATGTAAGATGACATCTTCAAGTTTTGTCCACAACTCAAAATATATTCAGTTTACTGTCATAGAGGAGTAAAGAAATTAGAAAATATTCACATTTAAAAAGATAATTTCAAAATAGTTGCCGATTAATGTAATAGTTGACAACTAACCGATTAATCTTTGCAGGTCTAAATTTTCTACTTTTAATATGTAATCCAAAGGATACTGATGGAGTTAGAAGAGCTTAATGGAACACAAACACTTTTTACACAAGTTTAAATAAGGCCCCAAATTGGAGTTGTGTGCTTTTCATGTGACAGCAGTAATAGTAAGATGCCATTGCTGCAGATATTAGTGCGAGCCTCAAATAGACTTCTCCACATAAAGAGAGGCATGCAGGGGGCCGGCCTATTGTTTGTTAGTAGCATAATATTCACAAACACAAGCCACTGAGAGGGCAGCAGTGTTGCAAGCTGTTAAAACACAAGCCTGTGTGTGTGTGTGTGTGTGTGTGTGTGTGTGTGTGTGTGTGTGTGTGTGTGTGTGTGTGTGTGTGTGTGTGTGTGTGTGTGTGTGTGTGTCAGACAATAGAATAGACAATGTGCGTATGTGCTTTGTTTTCGGTCTGTGGACAATGTGGATGACCCCAGATGACCGCTTTACAACGCTCAAAAATATGAAACCCTGTAGCCTCACATGAGAAGCCCAGAGGAACTGTAAAACATTGTAGCCCAACTGCTCTAAAACTAGTTTCAACCATAAATTGACCCACCTCAATGGTTAATGTGACCCTGAATACAAGTCACATTCTTTGTTGTTTCAAGTACAATGGGGTCATCCTGTCAAGTGCAGGCACGCGGCTCCAAATTGGCTGCACTGAGTGCGGCGTTATACGTGCATCACACGGGCACGCACAAACACTTATCTACTTGCGCATGCAGACCCCACAAGTAAATCTGGTTGGAACGTACAAAGGGCACGGGCAGAAGGAACGCAGAGAAGCTCACAGTGAGAAAGACGATAACATGCAGCTTGACAGTGAGAGGGCAAAGAGCTGAGAGCAGTCTAATGCAAGCCTCAGGGTTCAAACTCCCTCTGCACAGGTGACATGTATCTGTAACAGTTGCTTAACCATTGATGTGGTGGCAATTAATCATGAACAGACTACAGTTTGTGCTGAAAATGCAGACTCTGCGTACAGCGAGAGATAGATTGGCAGCTACATTCATCAGTTTTTAATATTAAAAACTGATGAATGTAGCTGCCAATCATCAATCGATCAATTCAAGATAGATATTCTATCTATCTTGAATTGGGGATGGCTGTAGCTTTCGTAGTCACCAACGACATCATTACCACTAGGGATAGGGGAGACATGTCACTTTTAGCCTGCAGTTTCAGGTCAGCTTTCTTATCTAAGTGTCTCTGGACTGCATCCTCTTCCTGTTCACCCACCATAGTCAGGATGAGATAAGAGATCTGAAGGGAGGAGGGGGGGGGGGGGATTTCATCTGAGCCACCCTTAGTTATTACCAGGCACTCAAAGCAATAAGCTACCCCAGGTTTAGCCAATCGGGCTACTCTAGCTGAATGATGGAGGTTGTTTATGTGTATGCTGCCTGAAGGGAATACGTCACTAAACACTACTAAAAGGCAAACCAAACAAAAAGTCCCAACCGCATTTTTCGAAGTTACAAGTTTACAGTTAATATTCTCCTAAAAAGATGCTATAATTGAACACCACTCAAAGATAAGAAAGTAAAGCACAGTGCAGTTTGTCGTAAAGATGGAAGTACAAAAATGACCAGAAAGTAGAAATTAATGTCTGTACATTTCAAATGGCAATCCACCAAATAGCTATCGAGACATTTTACTTAAAACCACAAATGTCAACATTATGGTGGTGCTAGAGCAAAACCTGCATCAAACGCACTTTTAACACTTTAATTTCTCTTCTCCGTAAAAGAAACATGGCTGGCAAGTGGCATAAATGGTCTGTTCTCAGAGGATCTTTAGAGTTTTTGACAGAACAGATGAATGCATGATCAGCTGAAAGGGAAGAACAATAGTGCTACTGTATCACAACACCCTAGATTTGGCCTTTAGTCACAGAAGACCAAAAGAAAAGTCACTTTGTCAGTCCTAGCTGTGATATTAGATTAACCAATCTCTTAAAATCAGCTCTATAGAACTTCAGTCTCTGCTCGCCACGCAGTAAATCAATTACCTGTGCTTCCAATAATCCACCCAGTTATGCCACTAATTACTGTAACCATTTAGGTGGAGCTGAATATTATCGCCAACGTGATTAAGAAACAAGGTGAGTTGGACTGAATTTTAAATGAAAAGAAGGCATTTGTGATTATTCATTTGCTTGCTGAAGCATGGGCGGTGGCTGATTTAAGAGAAGATAAAGCAATAGGATGGGTTCAGAGTGATATGGCTCTGGATGGGATTAACAGCTTTGGTTCTCCTCCACTGCATTAAAAAAAAAAAGAAAAAGATGCATTTTCATACTGACAGCCTTTGCTCCCAATTCCCCCCACAGTCATTCATCCTCACATGCTTTTGTCTCGTCCTTCACATTCCTCACCCCATCCCCCATACCTGATTAAGGAGAAGCATGCCTCCCTTTAATAAATTTAGCACAGATTTATCCAGACATCAGTGTTTAAGAAATCGTTTTAAATGCAACTACTCTGCAGCATTGAAACAGGGAACATCATTCTCTATTTCAATATTTTTTTTATGAAAGGTGCAACTTTTAGACTAAGGGATGTTGTTCAGAAGGGGTAACGAGTTATGTCAAGGAACAGATAACCCTGATCTGGTGTCCATTCCCCTGGCTGCCTCTAGCTTCCAGCTGGGCAACTTATCCTCCCGACACACCTCCAAGTCAGCAAGCCAATCCTCACACACCACAGCCAGACATGCCTGCACTCCCCATTCACACACTGATCCTGGTCAATAGGGCAAAGTCTACATATGAAGCAGAAACAAGCCAGAGAATCACTTAGAACATGCACACATGTTGCATACATTTTCCTCACACATGGTACAGCGAGTACCCGGGGAAAAATACACGGGAACATGCTCCAGGACATTCAGGCAAATAGAGGAGTGGTAACTCCATGCATTACCTATCTCTCAAGCAGAAATACAAACAAAATGCACAGCAACATGGGCCTCACTGTCACTAGCTCACATGTCCAACCATGGTGTGAGTCACTCGTATGCATCCTTAATGACAAAATAAAAGCCAACACACAATGCCATGGAGTGCTCACATTGACTCCAGAGTCCCTGTGTGATGGGGTGTCATCACAAAGCCTGGAGAGGAAAAGTGGTGAAGAGAAGGAATGCAGAAAGACAGATATGTACTGCTGTGGAGTGTTGTTTAATCTAAAGAATTATACAGAAGTCTTTGCTCAATGTCATGTGAGTTAAGGCTTTTTCACAATACGTTCTGTAGGTGTATGAAATAAAAACTGCTACATTAATTGACATTCACTAATTAAACTTAAAATACATTTGCATATTTTAAATGAATGGCAAAACAATTTAGCCATTTTGTTTAGCATATAGCCGACTCTCTAAACATTAGCTAGCCTAGCTATAGGTTAGGTACAATGAAATGTATTGTTCACGAAGCTAAAACACGATTTTAAAATGGGAGGAGGGGGGACACACATTGAGAAAGAAAGTCACATACTTTCTGTATGTGTATGAAAAAAACTACAGCTACATTAATTGACATTCACTAATTAAACTTAACACATTTGCATTTTAAATGAATGGCAAAACAATTTAGCCATTTTGTGTAGCACGAAGCTAAAACACGATTTAAAAAAAAAAGGGGTTGGGGCGAAACACACATTGAGAAAGAAAGTCACAATTACTCACCTTCGTATGACTCCAAGCAACAGGCAGGACATTTTCGGTGCAAAAATAAAACTAGCTTATAAAAAATAAAAGTGTAAAAAGGCACATTTAAGTTAGCTGCGGAGGTAAAGTGAGGAGCAGTCAGTAGTGGTTAGAGGTGGTCGCAGCTCATATCTGAGCACTGAGGAGACTTTGCACTTTGCTCAACGTGGACATTCACACGGATACACCTTGATGTTTTGGATGCCGTCCTGTTGCTGCCGCTACTGCACGTGTACAGATATCTGTCCCCAAACGCCTTGCACTTTTTCTTTTACTTCTTTAAAAAGTGATGTTATAACACTGGGCACCGGCTCACACCGCCTTTGAGGAGGATGAGCTAGGCGCTTTGCTTTATAATTTAAATATAACGTAGTTTACTTCGCAGGTTGTGTCCATATTGTTGTGTTGTTTCTCCTCCAAAACACGAACCGACTGGCTGGTGGATATCCCGGCTGACGCAAGTTTCCAGAGTTGCTGCACCACTGAGCAGGAGGCACAACCCGGATATAAGAGAAACGGTACGGAAATAGATGTATCTCACCCACCGGGGACACAGAATGGGACTCTAGATGGGTGTTCACATTTAAATCCCCCAAAAAAAAAAGTTTCAGGTTCATTTTCATTTTATACTTTTTATTGATCCCAGTGGGGAAATTACAATTACAACTAGGCCAATCTTTACACTTCAATGCAAAGCAATGTTATTCAGCTAAGGTTGCCCAATGCAACAAGTGAGTATCAAAAGTATCCAGGTTCGTTGTAAGTTTTTTTGTTGCAAAATTCCTTATTCACAAATCTTCCCTAAAGCTGTACTGTAGTTTTATATGCCGACCTCAAATCTTAAATCCAATCCATGTAAAATGTGGTTTCAATTGTGGTTTTGTATGTAAATCTTGCATTTGCATTTTTTCCAATCACTAATATTACTGTTTAAATATTTATTATTGCTACTGATGTAATGTTTTGATTCTGTACTGTTTGTTCTGTTCTAAGTAAAGAAGAAAAAGGTGAGTTGGAAGTTGCAATCATTTTTCAGTATAATTTAAATGGGCACTTCAGTAATTTGCTTTCATTCATAAAGTTGGTGGATTTATAAGAGACAGATTAAAAAGGACTAGTCAAAATTAAAGCAGCAGACGCTGAGATATTTAGACATTTAGTTCCTGGTATGGATCAAGCTCCATGCATTTGTGATGTAGGCTTTTAAATATTGAGCTCTCTGAGCCCAATCCAAGATAAAAAGTGACACAAAACTGTCTATCTTTAAGCAAATAGCTGACAATCTTCCCTTCCTCCAAATGAAATGTGAATCTAGGACTTTGTGATTTTGGACATCATGTTCCATCATTTTTGAGTACTAGAGCTCAAATTTCAAGCAGTTCTCTCTTGCTGCCATTAGAGGCTGTAAAGTTGCCCACTGACGGTTTATAGCAAATCCTCTAGAATAATATTGCAATTATCACTTTTACAACATTGATAAGCCTGCTGTTTGCGTTAAACAGTTCAGACCTGAGTCAGTGGGAGGATTACACTTTAACAGTACAGGGTGTCTGGTTTTTAAATTGTGACTTTCCTGTTAATGTTTCTCTCTCTGGGAACTGGGGGAGGGGGTTACATACACACAAACAGATATTCTGTACGAGCTGTGAGAGAGAGAGGGGAAGTATAGGGGTGGGGTCTGGACATAGGAATATAGATACAAAATAAAGAGTGATAACACGTGGTTAAACTTCAGCCCTCATGTCTCATGTTCTCTGATAGGGCCTGCAGGAGCAGCAGCCAACCAGAGACAGACTCCCAAAGCACACAGAGAACACATACATTCAGCTATACAGCCACAACTGCAGTCCATGGTTATGAAAGGGAACTTTCAGAAATCCAGCAACTGGCAAAAACTAAAACAAGCCATTCAAAGCTGCAACATGCTTTAATCATTTTATTATGTGGCAGACATTTGAGTGCTGTTATTTTTTTGTGTGTGCACAGGTGTGGCTTTTAAAAATCTTATTTGTCTGTTAAAGGTCACAATTGCTGCATCTATAGCTGTTTGACGTCACGTTTCATCCTATTAAGACATTTCATCCTGGTTTTAAAGGCCAACAGCCACAATTTAACAGCATAAAACAATCTAAATGACACACACAAAGAAAGGACTTGATGCAATGTGACACAATCAATCAATAAATAAATGTGATAATATGTCAATAATCATAAGTTGTATGTATCCTGTGGTATATTAATGATCTCAAAGTTCAAATCTGGCATTAAGCTTACATTATTTCAGAACAAAAGTTTGCAAATTGTTGGAGAAAAGAAAGGTTGAAGACTGACCTCAGAATGATTATTTCCCTGTCAATGATCTGCTGAATAATCAAGCAGCTGGATAACAAATGTTTAAGCCTCAGTTAATAGGCAATACTTTAACACTGTATGGTTTCCATTTAAAAGATGATGGACATATGAAGTGCACCAAAAATACTGCAGTAAAAGTACCAGGCAATTAGAAACAGATTCTACCAAGGCCTACATAGTCTTAAGTCTTTTATATATGTTCAAATGCTGACTATAGATGTCCTTGAATTTGTGTTTCTTAACCCAATGTGGACCATCATGTTTTTTTAAAGTCTTTTTTACATTTACCCATCAGCTATTTTCAAAGGTCATATTAGCTAGCGAGTAATGTGCAATGCAAGCTGTCTGTATTTCTAATAAGCTGAACTGTGGCTTGCCATAACCATGTAGGTCTTAATAAGGAATATTAATGACATTTTCTTGCTGTATTTCAGATGAAATAGTAGCCGCAATTTGTCGCAAGCAACTTCATATAGATCTTAACCCATGATAAATAAAAAATATATTCAAGAAATACACATACAGTAATATAAAAGAAGTTTACAGTGTGTGATCAATTGTGTGAGATAGTGTTCACATTTCAGTGCAAGGGAGCGTTTTAGACATGAAACCATATATACTGTATCCTTCATACTGTCATAATGGATTGAGTTAATATGGTCAGAGTGTAACCGTGGAGGGATGTTGAAGTCCTGTAGTAACACTATACAAAGAGATCATTTACTGTTACTGTCATGGTCACAAATACTAAAGTACTCCCTCTTTACCTCCTCCCATCTCTCCCTGCCCCACTTTGGTTCAGAAACACGACCTTTGTCCGCAGTATTTCTCAACAGCCTCTCTGAACTGAATAACATATTCTGCACTGAGTTGTAATCACTCACTCAATCAAATCAAAGAGTCAATAACTAATGGTCCACGCACTGTAAACAAGTGCACCCTTTGCCCTTTGGATCCAATTTCGAAAAGTACCGCATGTCTGATGAGTGATGGCTTATCATGTCTCACTGATACTACACACTACAGACATTACAAAGATTTATGCAGCGGTCTGTAAAAGGAAACAACTATCATTCTACTCAAAAACTGTTGAGGGTCAGTAGAGTGATTCAATAGCAACCTATCACCTATTCATCAGCCAAGTGTTGTGTGGGGTCTATTCATCTGCTTATGTGATTAGACATTCAGGCTTCACCTGTTAAAGTCTGAATCTGGTAAAACACAGAGTATGTTGGCATAATGATGGCATGTAACAGTGCAAATGACCTGGATTGTGTTTACAATGGGAGGCTGTGGCATCCTTTCTGTCCACTCAGGATTAGGGTTGGGTATTGTTTGGGTTTTTTTCGATTCCGGTGCTAAATCGATACTTTTAAAACGGTGCCGGTGCCTAAACGGTGCCTGAACCGGTACTTTTCAATAAAGTTAAAAAAAAAAGAAGAAGAAAAAAAAAATAAGGGTAGTAAACAGTCAGTGACTTGTTTATTGCTAAGGCCATGGTCAAAATTAGATTTATAATAATGTATACTTAACAATACTTATTTCACAGTTTGTGTTGACCCCATGGGAGGGTATTTTACAATTACTGTGTGCACCACGGGCACCTGTTTTAAGTGATGCACCGTTGTGTTGTTTAATTCGCAACGGCAGCTGCAAGTGAACGCACCGTTGTGCTGTTTAATTCGATGACGGCAGCTGCTGCACCGTCCGTGTTGTTTAATTCCGACGGGCAGCTAGCGACCGTCTGTGTTGTTAATTCCGACAACGGCAGCTGGAGTGAACGCACCGTCCGTGTTGTTTAATTCCGACAACGGCAGCTGCGAGTGAACGCACCGTCTGTGTTGTTTAATTCGACAACGGCAGCTGCAAGTGAACACACCGTGTGTTGTTTAATTCCGACCATATAAACATAGTATATCTATGATGCGACAACGGCAGCTGCTGCGGCGAGAGCAGACTGTTACATCCCGCTGTTGAAGTTCCACATTGAAATACAGTCCACTTTACACTGTTTAACGTTAGCTGTCGCATTTTACCGGTGTTTAATCCAGCTGCTAGCTAAGGTAGGCTAACGTTACATGCTGTCAGGTGTAGTGTAAAGTAAGACAAATGAGGCACAAACTTTCGTTTTAGTCGTTCTTACTACGTTACGTCGGCACCGGTCCATGGACCAATTTGGTACCCAACCCTACTCAGGATCCTGTATTTGTATTGGGCTTTAACCTGATTGGGTCAACCAACCCCGGCTCGGTCCACACAGCTCCTGAAAGAGCCCACGCAGCAGCAGATGTACAACAGCAGATCCGACCCAACATCACTGGAATGCATGCATGGTCGCATAATACAAAAAAAATTTTGCCCTCAGTTTTATAGTGACAAATACTGCTAGATATAGTGATGGTTTTTTGATTAGAAGTTTTATACCGTTTATGCGACTTTGAGTCCATGAAAAGTGCTATACAAATTTATTATTATTATTATTATTATTATTATTATTATTATTATTATTATTGTTTTGTATTAAACCCATATTGTGATTTAAATTAAGACTTAAAAAACAAACAGAGGAAAGCTCCATTCTATTTTACAGTTCAATCCTTTTTAATATATTTTACAGAAGAATCGTGTCTTTGAGGCTAACTGGTTCATACGATTTAGATGTTTAAAACACACACACAACAAATGGCGTAGAGTTTACCTTCACAGGTTTACACGGATACTGTTAATCTGTTCTCTGTAGTTTGCCACAGAGCACTTTGATTTACTCCATTTAGAACAGCAGCATCACCTAGTGGACACAGTCAGAACTTAGAGAAGAAAAACTTCAGTATATGTGTGAGAACTTGTGGAAAAGGGCTTCATATGATAGATGGAAAACTACACTAAGCACAGACATGTCAACATTTTATAATACTTTTTGTTTGCATAAATTTATGCAGATTTTTCTTTTCTTTTTCTTTCTTTGGATATACAAAAAAATGTGTTTTTAAATTTGAGGTGGATGAGCTAATTTTTTTTTCTTCTTTTTTTTTTTAATTTCACCTTTTCCATTTCCAAAGGACTGCTTTGAGTCTTTTTCGGCCCTGGGGATACCATACCCCTCTTTACCGCTGTATACAACAAAAACACAGATAACAATAACCGACAATTAAAGAAAGAGCATGCCATTTCATACACAGAGTGTTTTCTGTGAGTAGGTTTGTGCTTCGAGGCTATCCAGAACATTTCTCATCAGTGGCTCTTGTTATGGGAAATTAAATTCCAGAAGCTTCCTAAACACTACAAGTCCCACAATGCAACAGAATCATTTGCCATGGAACTGGGGAAAGTACGGAACTGTCTCTAAATGTACTTTCATTTTCGCTTTTTATGCTGACTAACTGTGAGTATTGTTCCGTGTCGTGCACCGCATTGAATTACACAAATAAAAAAGCGTATTATTCGTTATCACAGCTTCGTTGAAGTTTAAACGCTTTTATAATCTTTAAGTATCTTTCCTAACTTATAGTGACGACATGGCTTCTCTGGGTATTCATCTCGAGTCGAAGAAACAGGTGAGCACTAATGCTAGCATGATTTCAAAAGTGCTAACTTATGTAGCGACATTTTAAACCCACTTTCCCTTCAAACTGTCGGTTGGTGTGTCCGTGACGCTAGCAGGTCAGCAGGTGTTCAGAAAAGTGTTTGTCCTGATAATTATAGACATATTGTATGTATATACAGTTGGGTCATATGAGGTGAGCATCAGATAATAGCTGCAAAATCAAAATGGCCTTTTAAGCTGTGTGAACAGGAACAGTTTTTAACAAATATCCTTCATGTGGCGAAATTGTCGAAATATAAATGAAAACGATGATAACTAAATCATATTAATCTCTTCATTGCAGGTGGATGACTTCTGCCAAAAACTCACCAAGGAGGTAATTTATCCAAGTAACTAAACTCCCAGCTGTGACATGAATTTGTTTTTCCCAGTGATATAAAGTCTTACATCATTATTGTTTTTGTTTTAATAACAGGCCGAAGAGCTGGTTTCCAAATATTTCCCTCAGAAGATTGAAGAGCTGCAGATGCTGTTGAAGGTATTAATCTGTGACTGTATCAGCCAATATGGGGTCCTGCAGGGTTTTGGGGTTTCTTCAACAACAGATTACTATATAATATAACTTCCTGTTCTTTCTCCTTCACAATAAAACTATTTTATAATGACGTTTTTTTATGTTTTAGATGAAATTATGTCAAATCATGGGCTGTTTGAGAGTCCATGACGTGTAAAAGGGTATGTTGATATATGAAAAGTTGTCAGAAGTAACAGGATATTTATGTTTTCTGTCAGACATCTTTCAGCTGTGAAGACCTGGCATCCCTGAAGGCTCCGCTGGACATCCCAATACCAGACCCAGTTAAAGAGGAGGCCAAACGCAAGAAGAAGGAGGAGGTAGGCCCAACACTACGTAGGTTTGAGGTTGTATTGTCTGAAAAATGCATGTAACTCCAATGATGGAGCTATGCTGGTTGGGTCCGTCACCCCTAGGGGGTCCGTGACCTCTAAGGGGTCCTCAGAGTTACTGCAGCAGGGCTGCCAAGTTATTATTATTATTATTAGTAGTATTTTTATTAAAAAAAATTTGAAAATATATCTTAACACATTAACATTAATCCAACATATTAACAAAGATAAATCGTCTTATTTGTAAAAAACAAAAAAAACATTTAATTTGCACAACATTGATGACTGACGCTTACTATGTTAAGGTAGCCATTATGGTAGCCATCCACATATACAGTTAAGCTTAAGGATACACTGTGCCTTCCACATGTATGTTCTACATCAACTCTTTGAGGTCTAAGGGCATTTTCTCGATCGATTTTTACATATCTTCTTAAATTCACCTATGTGTTTCATACATACGTAAAAAATATGGTGATATTTTATTTTCTCCATATCGCCCAGCTCTACACGATGTATAAATAATCTATGAACATTGATCCATCCATTTTCATCCATCCGGCCAACTTTAATATGCAACATTATTTGTAAAATGTATGTAGTAGAGGGTCCTCTATTTTAGCTAAGGGGCCCTTGGCCTAAAAACATTGAAGACCCCTGTATTAGAGGATTAAGACATGTCTTTGTTTGAGTACAGTAATTGCCACTAGGTTTAATTTTAGTTTAATTACCTGCAATTTGTTAAGAGGCAATTGATACATTTCAGAGGGTGGAGTGCAGTGCCATATTTGATGCATGTAATAGGCTTTATGATAAGGAGTCTTAGTTAAGTATTTTATTTACCAACTAACCATTGAATTGAAATCATTAAGCCTCTCGACTGAATTACAACCAATTGCTGTGCAATTTCCAAAGACTGCTTTACAAATTGGCAGTGAGGGGGCATTTTATTTTGGGTGATCTTTAAAAAAAAAAAAAAAAAAATCTAAGTTGATGTGTTTTAATTGCCATTTGCCAATCCTATTTTTATTTGACTAGTACTCAAAAGAAGGGATAGAAGTATCCTGCAGGTGCTCTATGCAGCACAACATTCATTGGCACTAAAGCATAAGATATTTTTTCAGCCTTTTATTGTATCCCTTATTTTTACAGATGTCCCTTCTGTTTTAGCAGATTGCACACATGGATTCAGAGGGGGAGTGCAACGCTGCCAGTGTCAGTAGTTTTATATGGGGGGGAAATGGGTTGAAAGAATATTTACATACAGCAACTCTGGGGAACAAACCTGAGGCAGTTGGAGTGCATTCATTCAGAGGATGTGTGCAGGGAGCAGGGACTGCTGGAACTAGGTCACATTTCTAATACAAAGAAAAAAAATCCAATATTTGACTTCTTCATTTAGCCAAGGAAAAAAGCATGTGGGAGAGCTGTCTAAGAGATTAATAGGCAGTGAAAACTCTTTGACCTGCTGCCTTCTGTTCTTATGTTGCAGAAGGAGGCAAAGGAGGGGAAGGAGGGGAAGAAAGACAAGGACAGCGATAAAGAGGATGAAGATTCAGGTAGAGATGATGGTGACCAAGTAATAAATAATAGAACATACTGCAGTGGTTGTCAAACACTGTACAACCCAATCACTATTAAACAAGAATACCTCTGTTTGATATTTCATTCCTCTTTTATTGCAGTTTTCTGCACATGAGCATTTGTTTAATGAGGTGAAAGTGGTAGACTGAAGAAAATATGAATGGAGGCTGGTGTGTAAAAATGTTTCTATGCCAGGACTGTGATTTGCAAATATTAATTTGTCAAATCTCATTGCAAGAGGTGAACTATTATAGTGATTCGTAATACATGGCATAGTTTAACATTTAACAAAAAAATAATATTGAGTCCAACTTTAAAGGTGCTGTAGGTAGGATTGGGAAGATCCAGGACTTAGCTAAAGCCCAAAACAGTCTCCTAAGCCCCTCCCCCCCACAAGGGAGAATGAATGTGTGTGCATGAGCAGTGATTGACACGCAGTTAGACACCCCCCGGCCCTGATTGGTGCATCTGAACAGGGAGCTGTGGATTTTTGCAAATCGCACTACAGGCTGTAGGTGGTGCCAGAGGAGCCAGATCTTTTTTTAAATGACCTGCTTCATGTAGTTCTGCAGGAACATAGGGTCAGTTTTAGCAAATATGAAAGTTAATTTTATAAGTCTTACCTACTGCACCTTTTAACTAACACAAAGCCATGTATGCCGTGGTTTACCGATTGATTCACCAGTTAACCAGTTTTCATTGTTCATGGAATTTTTTTCTATTCACGTTCATAAAGCCCAACTGAACCAGAATGTTCTGATATTGTACTAAGTGAAGCACTGTTTGGGGATGTTTTGTCCACCAGGGCCTCCTTGTGGTCCCATCTGCAGCAATGAGCGAGTGGAGAGTCTCCTGCAGGAGGTCAAGCCTCAGATCCAGACACTGAAGGAGAAGCTCAACACAGTCAGTCTCTCAATTCATCTCTTCGCTTCATTTTATACCAAGAAATGAGTCGGTCTAAATGTGGTTATTACCTTTTACCTATCCAGTGCACAACATATGTAAGGGATACGCCTTTGAGTGCTTATGATTGAATGTAACAAAGCTTGCTTTTTAAGTGACAAAGACAGGAGCTCACATGCCATGTTTCAACATAAGTAGTTGTGACAAATGATCTTCCCTCTTTTGAGTGTGTTTTAAATGGGGGATAACTGTGAACAATATGACAAACTCATATTTCACACTAGATATTAATACATTCAGATTTCCCTGGCAGGTGTCAATGTGGGTGCAACTCCAAATCCCTAGAATTGAGGATGGTAACAACTTTGGAGTGGCTGTCCAGGTTGGTAACCGGCGGTGACTTGGTGAAGCAATAGAATGATTCTTTATGTTGTGTCTTGAAAAGACGTTTGAACACTTGTGTGTCCAGCTAGGTTTAATATATCTGTGTTTGTCCAACAGGAGAAAGTGTTTGAGCTGCTGACCAACACACGCACCAAGATCGAGGGGTTCCAAACTCAGATTTCAAAGTAAGAGCCCAAACCGGCTAAATTGTGGTAGATTTTTTATTAATATTTTTGAGTGATGGTATTCGAACTGAAGATGCAATAACACTAACAAGATGCGTCATCTCTTTCATCTGTGTGGGTGTGAATGCTTTAGCTTAGCATTCTAACTAACTGCCAAACTACTGTTTTTAGTAGGCTGAATGTAACATGTCAAAAAGCTAGAAAAGCCTAACGTTAGGCCATGTTGGTCGTATTACATGCGCCAGGCGGGTAACATGCAGGATTTATAGTCGTGGGGGTGGAACATCAAAACTTGAAAAAAACGTTTTCATTGGACATAAAATTAGTAAACGCCCCCGAGTGCAGGATGAGTCATCAAACCTTTTGAAATCGTTTCACAGGAAGAGAACAGACCGGGATTATAATGTAAAAATACTCAAAATTGAATTGATTTCACAAATACCACCTTGACAAATATTTCTTTTTACAAATAACAATAGATGCATGACCATTTATCATAGGGACACAGGGTTAACACTGGAAAAATGCATTTTTCTATTCATGAGGCCTTTTAACAGTAGTTTAGCACTCTCCCATAACTGTCACTTGTAGCCACAGTAGCTGCTGATCAGCTAAAGTTACACTCTTGCTTTTGTTCAAATTGGACCGGGGGTTTCGTATAGCACAATTGTAACAGATATTTGGACATTTAGCGAGGCACTCGGAGTGATTTTAAAGATAGTTAGGCAATAATATATGCAGTTTGTGACTGTTGTAAATGAATGAAGTACCTTCTCTTTCTTCTGTTTGGTAGGTATTACAGTGAGAGAGGTGATGCTGTGGCCAAAGCTTCCAAACAATCCCACGTGGTCAGTATCTCATGTTGTGTCTGTTGTCACAGTGGTACACTGTAATACACGTATGTGTGTTTCTGTGTACCAATAGTGATAGAATAAATTAAGATGAGTGTTTGGGCACCTGGTTAGTTCACCCGGTAGAGCAGGCGCCCATACATTATATAGAGGTTTACTCCTCGACACAGCGGCTGTGCCCTTTGCTGCATTTAATCCCCCCCTTTCTCTCCCCTTTCAAATCTAAGCTGTCCTATACAAATTGAGTCAAAAAAACCTTTAAAAAAATAATTGTGTGCCACCTGCACACTGTATTCTCTATTTGTGTGTAAAATAATGACTTGTTGACAACGTTCTGCTCTGTGTAAATTAGGTACACACTGGATGTGCCATGTACTGGATGTTTTTTTGCATGTGAACTATCTGTGCTGTGTGCTTTCTGCCGCAGGGAGACTACAGACAGCTGGTTCACGAGCTGGACCAGTATCAGTACTATGAGCTCCGCCTCGTGGTCCTGGACATCTGCAACACATATGTAAGATACCTACGCCCCGTTGTTTACTGGTTAGGTTGGATTTCATATAGATGTGTAGAAAAATCTGAGAATGGATCAAAATCAAATTGTAAAAAAAGTTGTCAACACACAACTGATAATGCAATTTGATTGGATTATAGTCTGCGCACGTCTTCTAAAAATTGTAAATCACATGTATCAAACTGAATACACCATCTGCCGTAACCACGCACTGTACTTTGAATACAATTACTCACACATATTTAAAATATTCCAGTCGTGTCCCAGCAGCAGGGACGATAGCTAAATGGAATCCATTCCTCCTAATAGGAGGGTAATTAAACTAATTGCTGTGCTTGTGTTAAATTGATTGGCGCTCCATCTCCTGTCCATTAATCACTGTTTGTCTCCTTCGTCTGGCTATTGTCCACCTGTGTTTGATGCTGTTAATGAACAAGGCGGTACAGGAGATGATGAAAGGAGTTGTTTGGCACAATCACGGCTCTGGATCTGGGCGTCTCTCTCTCTCTCTCTCTCTCTCTCTCTCTCTCTCTCTCTTTCTCTCTTTTATTACAGCCTCTGCCCTCTCTCTCTCTCTCACATGCCGTCGATCTTTCTTATATCTTTCTCGCACTTCATTTCCACTGATGTCTCTGTATCTCTCTCCCCGCAGGCTGTGCTGTTTGACATCATTAACAAGAACTATGACAAGATTAAGAAGCCCAGAGGAGACGGCAAGGCTCTCATCTACTGAGACTCCAGCACACTCGCAGGCTTTCTAACAAGATACAACTAGTGTAGTATGACACTCATGTAACAATACACCCGCTCTGACAAAAATGTCTTCTTTTTCTTATTGTGTATTCATTTTGGTTCAGATTACAAAATAAAGCAACACGATTCCGATACTTCTGTCTACTCTTCTTTTGTCCAAATGAGAATTTAAAGTTGTAGTGGTGTTGTCAAAGGGTTTTTACAGATGATATACTGTATATAGATTATCTTCACAACCCTAATGAGAAGCCATTTTCACTTTCCAAAACTTGAGCCTAAAGCTTTCAAGATCACAACCACATCCCCAAAATCTGCTGAGGGTTTCACACTACTGAGGCTGTGTGTCCTTGTACGTGGTGGTAATAAGTCCCTCTCCCGGCAAACCAGGACAGCCCCAACTCGGTGTGAGTCTGTACCATCCCTGATAGAGTCCTCTCCATCCCAGGTAGCCCAGAGCTCCTCCTAGATGCTGCGAGGGGAACTTGGGGAAGTGTGCAAGCAAACACAGCAGCAAGAACATCCACAAGGCAAGTAGAACCACACACAGGAGGAAGATGAACCTTAAAGGGGCATCATGGGACCGCGGCAGAGGCTTTGCTTGGGCCAGGTAAAGACCAAAGACAGGCATTTCCTCCACAAGCAGCAGGCAACACAAGCAGATGATGAGGACGTCCTGGGATACTTCGTAACCTCTCCACACCATGTTGTCTCTGAGGCAGGAGGCCTTGGTCTGGTCTTCGTGCAGGAGCAGCAGGGGCTGTAGCGAGGAGGCGGTGCCTTGGATATCCTGGGCAGGGATCACAGGTTCGTAACAGTTTCCTGCGGCATCCTCAAGCAGGGTCAGGAGACCCCGACAGCCCCACCACAGCAACCCCGCCACCCCTATCCGGGAGAGGTGGCGGAGGAGGAGAGAGGGGGGGTGACGGGCTGAGAGGGAGAGGAGAAGCATGAAGGAAGCTGTGAAGATGCAGGTCCAACCCCAAGTGGACTTGAGGAACTTCCTGCAAGAGCAGACATCAGTGTTACATGAAAAGTCACTGTGTAAATCCTCAAAACACAATACAATAATGTAATATTGTATTGTATTTATTTATTTTTTTGCCTCATCCTAATCGGATCTACTGGAACTTCACAGAGTAGACAGAGTGCACGTAGTTCAACACTACATGGTTATAGTTGATGGTAAATACAAGTGCAGCAAGTGTGTTGATCTATTCCAATCCACACAAACGTGTTCTGACAGAGGATGAATGCCGGCTCCCCTAATGCCTTCACACATGAGTAATAATGAGATCAAAGCGCACTAAATAACCTCACAAAAAGCCTTAATGGGCATTGAGTTCATGTAAAAACTTGTATTAACTTGCTCCTGTACTTTGAAATGTGCAGCTTGATAGGTACCATAAACATACTATTGATAGGTATAATAGAACCTAAACTGAACAATGGCGGCAAGTGACACTGTCAGGATCCAGGTAAATGCTAAATCATGGTAGCACAAGTAGAGAGGAGTCAGTCAAAGTTAGCTAGCATCCACTAGCATTAGCTAATAAGCTTGTCATACCAGACCAAGTAAGGCTGTAACAGCACAACCCCTGAGTGTGCTAAATGGAGCACGGGTGCATTTTATTGCTCATAAATTCAACTTTCCATTTGTAAGACAAAGATTGTGTAAATCTTATTTTGTTTACCCTTTCTATGAATCCTGTCTCTATAATGCATCATAAACACCTTTATAATGTGTTATAATCTGCTTATAGCGCTGTATCAGTATAGATATAAGCACTCATAAATGTTCATAATGCTTTATCACAATAATCATAGCACATTATAAAGCATTTTTATAATGACTTATAAGGTCAAGTATCATAATACTCTATAATTGCTGGTTGCTCATTATAACAAATTATACATGCATTTATAATGGCAGGCTTCATAGAAAGTGTTACATAATCTCGCTTTATGAATGATAGGCTAAAGGTTGGCAGAGTGTGTAGCCTACATTAAAATGAACATTCACTTACATCTGATCTTACTATCTGTAAAGCATGCATTCATTATTTCTATTCATTATTTACATTTAATTTATATTTGTGTGTAAAAAAAAGTCTTCTCTTCTAATAAACTCATGACTGATAGTTTATAAACTCTTCACGAGTAAGCAATGACTTTTGTGTAGTACGATGTCATATCTGTTCAAGACCATGTTCAGCCATGAGACATATTAAAGACTATACCTAGGGCTAGGCCTACCTAACTATATATTTGGTGTAAAAGTGCAATTTAAAAATGTAATTCTAAAATGTAACTGTTCTTTTTTGTTCTCTTCTTACCTTTATTTATTCAGGGAAAGTTCTCTAAGAGGAAGGCTCTCTTTTGCAAGAACGCCCTGATCACATTCACACAGTTACACCTAAATTTATACCTGGAAGCTGCCCAGTACAACCACAGTCTGACCTGCTGGCCACTGCAGTGGTTGGGGTAAAGGGCCTTGCTCAAGAGCACCTCAGTGGTGGTAATGGGGGAGGGACAAGCGCCGCTCTTTCACTTTCCCCACCCGGATGTCGGTCTGGGGATTGAACCGAAGACCTCCCGGTCGCAAGCTCGCTTCTCTAACCTTTAGGCTCCTAAACTGTTCTCTAATGTGCCAGCTGAGTTTAACAGGCTCGTAATGACACCAGTTTGAGTTTGAGCATGCAGGTCCATCTGAAAATCATGCAGCCACTTTGTTTCATGTCCAGTAAAAGCAACAGGTTATAAATATGAGATTTCCATTCAAAAGCAGAAACGCAACCATACCTGTACAGGTAGTGGTTGCTGTTAGCGAAGATGCTGTACTTTGACACCCAGAAACTCAGCACGGGACCAAACAGAACCAAAGCAGACAGCATCAGGTGGAAATGCCGTCTGACCAGCTTGCTTCCTAAAAACCTGGCCAGTACGTTGGTTACAAACACCAGGGCAGCATCCAGGAGTCGGAGGATGAATTTCCCCAGCAGTATCACCTCTGCAGCCATCTTGTGTAACTTCTCCAAGTTGATCTCTGGTGTGAAGCCATTTGAGGAGTTCTCGGTCTTAACATCCATGTTGATATTCTCCGTTTGTCTTCCTGATTACACCTTTTGTAGTTTTAGTTTGAATTCTAACTATGTTTTCCTCTTCTTCTCTCTTTGTGTCCAATTAGAGCCCTGTGGTAGAGTCTGCCTCACTTTCTTTTGTCTTTAAAAAGGCACACCAGTTCTACTTTATCACTGTCAGGCGTGCAGGAGAGCACATGGTTTATAAAAATACAACCCCTCTTGTCCCCTTCACCCTCAGAAGCCCTCCCCCTCCCCAACACAGACTCAGAGTGTGGACATGGTAATGGCTGCTGCTCTTAACTGACCCCCCTTATTCTCAAAGCAGTGATCCAACGCCTCAAGAATTTAGTCCAATTGGATGGCAACTGATGATACAAAAACATCAACATCAAACCCCAAATTTTGCACGATGGCTTAAAACAACTACTTTGGAATCAGACTTACTGGTGTGCTGCAATTATATTTTAGCATAAAAAAAAAAAAAAAAAAAACGTCTTGTCTATTCTCGCAGAAAGAATCATTCTGACATAAAATGGATCGCTCGGCTCCTTCTTTGGTTCTCCTTTAGTCTCTCCATTCTTAGAATCAGCTGTTGGAGCCAAAACTAATTGAAGTTATAAACTGTTGCCAGTCTGCATTTGGCGCCATGAACAGCTGCCTTTCTCACAGCACTTTGTCTTCTTTATTTCCAGGCCCAGTCCTCAGGCCAGAGCCTCTTAAACCTCTTCAACTCCCAGAGCCAAATTGAGTAAATTTAGTCTTTCCGTGGGATTTATGCTCAGTAAAACCTACTAGAACTGTTTTCCCAAGCCAGGACGTCCAGCCCCACTACTTTTATAGACTCTGAATCCATACTAACTGAAGTAATAAGAAGCTGGAGTCCATATGTGAAACATTATTTGTTTTCTTTAACTGTAAAAAAAAACATAACATAATAACATGTAAGAGGAGAAGCTTTGGCATCTTCTGTTACTTTCTTCTATTTGCCTTTTAAGTTATTTAAATGCTGGATTTAGCCAAGTTTTCCTACGTTGTGGCCTCCTCTTCCTGATAACTGATCTTAAGATCTTTTCCTTTTAATTGAACTGTTACTGTAACCGATATATTATATTATTAGCACCACTGTGTTGTTGTTATTATTAGGTATTCTATTAAGTAGGAACACCAAGTGTAAATGAAACCAGGCATGCCAAAGAATCGCTCTAATTTTAGACCACTTAACTGCATTGCTGTCATTACAATGCCCTTCAAACGCCTCTGCTATGGTTTCTGTAGCAGGTAATAGTCAGTTGTCTGTTATGTGCTACTTAAAAATGAAACTTTTCTTGTGATGTCTTTTCAGTGTGACGATATTTTAGATAAGTGCAAATGTACCCTTATGTACATTTAATTCCCAGTTAACAGGATATGAAATTGCTGCATTTCCTCCGTGCCCTACTTTTGCATTGTTTAAAGCGTGATCTTTCAAAACAGTCATTTCTTCTCAATACCAGCAGCAAATACTCAGTGAAAAGCTTAAGTTCGTTGCGATACATTGAAAGGTTTAATTGTTACTGTAAAACAACGGTCTGAGAGTGAAATATGGGCTTGGATACTGTATAAACACCTGAAAATTGCATATACAGATCAGTGTGTACGTTTTGATCCACGCACACATCCCCTGTCCCGTCACCAAGTCTTGACCTCAACATATTATCACACACATTCAAATCTTATAAACAGATCACAGGTTTATAGTGGCCAACACAATTACTCTTTTTTTTTTTTTTTTTTTTTAAATTGACTCAGGGCTTGTGTTTACAGAGTTGTGTTGACCCAGGACCTTATTGACTCAATAAGAAGACCTCAGACTAATGCTGTGTCTGAATACAGGGGCTGTCGTGAGGCGATCTAAAGACGTTTTCACATAAAATCACTGTGAGTTTGACAGTAAAACTAACAGCGTGTTTGGGGGCGTCCTGGCCATTTTGGTATGCTTTTGGAATTTTTCCCGACATAGGAAGTTGACCGCCATAAAGTTGCCCTTGAACAGCTGACCAAGTGGTGGACACATGTTGCAGGTTTAGGAGTCATGATTTAGGGCAATTGGTAATTAATGTACTGGAATATTATAATATATTCATTCTTTAAATGTGGACTTTGAACGTGAAGGCCCCTCAAATAGGACACAGCTCATGTTATTCATAACAGCAAGGGCGAAAGTCCAAATCGGCACACTGACAACTATCTAAATACACTCCCTGAATGCACAAACCATTCAAATACTATACATTTATACAGAACCATAATTGTCAGTTTCTCCCTGCAATATCCAATATTGATTTCTAAATAACTAACTTACCAATAAATTTCAATAGCTCATTAAGTAAGTGCCGTGCTTAGCGCTTCGAGCTACAGCACATGTTGCGTGAAGTGTTTCAGGCCAAATTCAAAAGCTTTGGCCTGTCGACAGTGAGGCAAAAACAAAAGTAGGCCGTCCCACTGCACCTGACAACGTAAGGCTATAATGCCTTCCAAATGAACCCTTCACAACCACGCTATAACTGTAATATTAATATCCAGCATTGAATTTAAAAGATATTTAAGTCTCTTCCCAGTCCTTCTGAGCGTATTGCCTTCCTGTGTTGGGGCCGGCCCTGCCCCCCTTCTGCGGTGATGTCACTTCCTCCGACATCTTTTTCCGTTGTCTCTCTTCTTCTCTCGCCGTCTAAAAAGGTCTTTCTCCAGTTGTCAGACTCTCTCCCGCTCTCTCTCCTCCTCTAGCGGATGGGTCTGTCTGTGCTCCCACATTCGCACCGCTCCGTCCCACTGTGGAGAAACAAAGCCGGATGAGGAGACGGATCAGAGCCAAAATGCCTTTCATGCTAGCACCTGCTACTGGCTTCCCACAGTAGCTCCGATTTGAAGTTCCCAATTATTCTTGTGACTTTTCTTAAACTTACTTAAAATAGTAATTTCTTCTGTATTTATTAAAGATGAAATCTGTGACATATTTTTTTTAAATTTAAAATAGGTTCACACTAAAACTTAAACTTCTTGTCTTTGCGGTACTCTTCAGACACTTACTTGGCTAAAAATGCTTTCTGATGTGTTACCATTTTTCGGCTTTGTTGCAGTTTCGACAACTTATTTCTTACCCCTGTAGACTGCGACAACATTGGGAAACTTAGGACATTAAGATTTCAGATTTAATGTTTTTCCAGCTATGAATAGTCTGGTTCTCTCTTCACGTGAGCAAGAAACTGCTAAAAAGTACAATTTAATGCAATATACATTGGAAACAAGATATAAAAATACGCTCATATATTTCTGTAAACAATCCATTTGATTCTGTGTTATTACCAGAAGTCTCTGACTCTTAAATTCCATGACTGGGGGAAACACTTAGTGCCTGATTTAATTCCCCTCAATAAAAACGGTAAAATTTTTCTTATACAAATCGACTCCAGCTGAACAGTTTACGTTAACAGCACTCACGGAGCTGCTGACGATGTTGTCCTCGTACGGGTGCCAGCTGACGTCCCTCACACACGCGTCATGGCCCGACAGTCTGGAGACCACGCTGCCCGTCAGGACGTCATAAACTGGACAGACACACAAAGAGTTCTAAAAATTTAGCAACTTGTAGGCATGTACTGTATATCATTACATGTCATTGACATGATGCTTTTATCCAAAGCGACTTGCAATTAAGTGCTTTCAACCTTGAAGGTCCAAACTCTGGACCACAGGAATTAAGTGCAAGTACATTGGCTTCAAATAAGCCCAACTACAAAGAGCCATATGAAAGTGCTTTTTTTTTAAATCATACGTACATATCATACTGTATATCTTTTAATCACTGTCATACACATCTGAATTGCATTGATTCTCCATAGAAATAAACTACACAAAGAGTTGAGTTAATTGGTGCAGACACATTACAAGGCAGTTACACAATATGAGGCAGACACCCTGGGTGGAAGACACAAAACAACACAAGCACCGTAACACACACACACAGAGGCACACAGTGACACTCACTGATGATTTTGCCGGTGGAGCAGCCGGAGTAGATGAACCTCTGTCCAGTGCTGAACTCTGGAGAGAAACGGCAGCGGACGAGGGTGTGCAGAACGCCGTGGCCGCGGTAGGTCATCACCGAGGTGTCGCCTGTCAGCTTGTGTCTCTTCAGGGCTGAAAGGGACGCACAATTTCATAATTTACCTCACGTTAGATTGCTACAATTTACCAGGACATACGGAGTTCATTTACATCCTAAACATCTATAATCAGGTGAAAAAAAGTGCGTAATTTAGAAAGATTTTTTTCTTTTTTTCCGTCTTTTTCTCAAATTCTCTATATTTCATTTCAGTTTCTCCTTATGTGACTTCCACCTCTTTTTTTCATTACGATATTCATATCTCCACACTACACGCCAAGTCATTCTTCTTTACATCCATCATTTTCATCTATCACGTATTCCGCTTCTCCTTTCACCTCTTTGGGAACCTGCTGCCAGCGGTAATCCCAGTTTTGATGGTGAAGAGGGGGGGGACTGCTTAACCTCTTTGTGCGCGAGAACTTTCGGACGTCCCAGAGCTTGATGGATCTCTGAGTTGCTGAATAAGTTTCGATAGCGCGTCGGCGTCACCCTGGCACAGTCACCACGCAAGGGGAGGAGGACCAAATTTGAGAAAGTAAAACAAAAAAACAAACATCAGGCTTAGACTGTACTGTACTGGAATAAAGACACATTACAATCGGCTAATGTTAGCATTTCATTAATCAACTTCCAACCAGTCAGCAGTCAAATCCAACTACCCATGAGGCTTTGGGGAACTTGTCTTTGACAGATTGATAAAATACCAGCAGTACTCCTCTCTTCGCCCCCCCCCCACCTTGCTGTGGATGAAGGTGATGCCGTCTCGGTGGCCGGCCAGCTGTCCGACGGGCTGCGGTCTGTCCTCCCGCAGCGTCCGTCTGTCCCACACCTTGCACAGCGCGTCGTCGCTGCCGGAGAAGAGCAGCTGGGACGAGCTGTCGGCGAACGCCACCGCGTTCACATCATCCTCGTGGGCATCAATCTGACGAGGGGAGACGCAGAAGAAAGAGAGTCAGTGTTTCTGTGAGGAGTGTGTGTCCAAGCCAGTGATTGTGTGTGGTAAGATTGGGTGATTTCTTCTCTTCTTTTCGCATGCTTGTGTGAAAGTGCCTTTTGTCTGTGTGCTTTGCATGTCTGTGTGTACCACAAAGTCGTGATGTTGATTTTGGTCTATAAAATCATAGACCACCACCAGTTATATTGCTGAAAAAAAAAAATAGCAAAAATGGGCTAAAAGAATAAGTTGGGAGACTAAGCACAGGCACACTGATGCAGAGGTAATAAGAGGGACAGAATGAGAAAAAGCATAAGACAGTGGTGAAGCAGATGGCAGAGGCCAGCTACTGACTTCTACACAGAGGGGGGTTATGGGAGAAGGAGGAGGAGGGGGAGGGTTTAACCCCCCCTGTCCCATTGATGAACTCTCTGCTGCTACATTACAGACGGCAGGGTGGTGGGAAACTTTGTGTGCCGGCACACTTTCAGGTCGGCTAATGTCTGGTTCACCTTGATCGCAGGATGAGACACAGACAGAGAACGAGGTGGATGTGACACAGAAACAGCTACAAGCTGGCCCACGAGCAAAAGAAAAACAGCAAACGCACTCAGACACACTAACCTTCAGCGTTCGTTTATTCTGCTCGAGATCAAAAACGTAAAGGCAGCCATCATTTGCTCTGAAAGCAGAGAGGAGAGAGACACATTCTAAATTAAGTGGTTTATGTGACTGATCTCGCTGGTCTGAGTGTGCTTTTATAGTGAATAAAGGTGTTTTATCCTCATGATTTTAGTATTCACAAAACCAGCTATAAGAAGAACACGTGTATTTCCAATTCCACCCTAGGGAAAAAGAAGAGCTAACTGAATTAACATTTCTGAAAGAGACGTCAGTCCCGTTTCCACTCTGTCAGTCACTGCCTTGAAACATAAAAGCAAACTGTACTCACCCTCCCAGGATCTCGTTGCCATCTGTGGACGCAGCCAATGAGAACACACAGAACCTCCTCTCATCTGGACTACAAAGCACAACAGCACACACACGCACAAGCAGGGTGACAACGCAGCAGTAGCACCATTATGGGATCACAACAACACTGCCTACTGTATGTCATCATCCCACACCAAAAAGCTTGATGAAGGCACGCATCGCCTCTTAAATAATGCCATTGTTAAGAGTGCTCTGAGTTTAATGATGGTGCATTGTTGAAATAATGATCTCTCCAGTTCTCACACACACACACACACACACACACAACACACACATCACACACATCACACACAGAGGGAGAGGATGGATGTTGAAGTGACAAATTCTGACAGCTTCATTCATCCAGGTGGTAATGGAGGGATAGGAGGGCTGGCTGGTAGGGAATGATAGATTACCTGCTCCGTAATGTTATAAGTTACTATGAGGAACACTAACTTGAGGTCCAGGGCGGTGTGGTTTTCACTGTCTCCATCTATACTGCACATATGAACTGTGGGGAAGACACACACAGAGATAGAGAAGATATGAATAAAACACCATATAGAAGCTATTTGTTTTTTAGTATTTAGGACAATTAATTATCCAATTTGCAGACTGAAATTTAAAAAAAAAAGAAATTAAATTCTTGAGAATATTTGGTTCAGTCGCACCAACTACATGGTCAGATATATATTATTACTTTTCTTTATTAAAAAAAAAAAGAAAATCTGTTTAATTACATTTGAAGTTCAAGAAAATCCTTTAAAAAGTTTGATAAATGCTTGATGTTTCCAAAGTCAACGAGTAATCGTGATCAATTATGGTGATAATATTGACCAAAATAATCATGATTATGATTTTTGCCATAATCAAGTGGCAGCCCTACGATAGGAAATAAAGCCATAACACAATGATTTATGGGTAAAGGGCGATAGAGTATGTTTTCTGAATTGGTACCAAAAAACTGTTGTTGTTGTAAAGTTACAGGGACTCGAGTCAGATTTCTTTTGATGCCACAGCAGCATCAGTAAAATTTGAATCAGGATAACGTGAATGGTTCTTGGGGGACCACTGGCTGTGCCTCTTGTAAACAAAAACCCTACACTAATTAGCATCACTGACTGATTGCATGATATTGTATCTTACAGGTCCATTAGCCTTACTGTAGTCAGACCAGCTGGAGTAGAGTACATTTTGTGCATCAGGGGTGAAGCAGACGTCCAGAACACTCCAGCCCACATCCCGAGCCTTCACTGTTCGCCGTAGGTGAAAGCGCCCCCTGGTGGTGTCGTACAAGCGGACGTTCTGGTCTGCAGCGAGCAACAGAAAAAAATTATTGTAATCAAATAATGAGTGGCTCTTATCACATGACGTGTCTGGGTGAGACCTGTTGTCCCTCGCTTGTATGAAAATAAATCAGTAAAAAAGAATGAATATGACATAGTGCTACTAGAATTGATATATATTGGTATAATTCTTCTGCTTCAAACAGATGTGATGTTTGATTGTTGTTGTTTGCATCAATAGATGTTAAAAAAAAGTCAAACGTCAAGAACGTCAAAAGTCAACGATACTCGTCTGTCAATGACCACATTCTGTATATGACATGACACAACACAACCCGAATGGCCCTGACAATTTGGCGGTCTACGCAGTTTTGAACAAACACTAGGGATCATTATCAGATCTGATTCCGTTCCTCTGGGTTCTCATGTTGGATCTCGGGTTATTTACCTTGGCAGGCAGAGAGGAACATGTTGCCATTCTCGCTGTACACGCCACAGAAGGCTTTCTGCTGGTACGTATCCTTGTGGGATACATAGTTTGGCAGAAAACTGCAAAAGATCAAGAGTCAACATCATTCAACAGACAACAGCATGAGGACTCACGTCTAGTGTATTGTAGGTTTTCACAACAAATCAGCAACACAACAATCAGTCACATGGAATACAACAAGAGTCTATGCTTCATCGAGACTGTTTTTTTGTATGTGCCACTTTTCTGATTCTGACAAAATACATTTACATCTTTCTCTTCCTCACCTTCTGGTAATTTGTTGAGAAATATTGGAAATGTGGAAAATAGAACAGAACTTACTGTGTGCGGATACGACTGCACTCTCCATGTGAAAAACTAGAGCCTCTACATCTGCCTTGTTCCCTCTGAAAAAGCAAAGAAAACACCAAACTGGTCAACATTAACTGTGAATTAAAGTAGCTGAAAGAAAAAAGTGACAAAATAATCTACGTTGAGTAGTAGCTGAAGTAGAGCTCTTAATTATTTCACAAATGTGTGGCTGAAACTGCTGAAAAATAATCATCATTATCATCATCATCTTGCTACATTCTTAGTGCTAGAAATCTGCCAATTGAAATTTAGTCTACTGCTGCTTTGAGTTTGTATGTCTGTAGTCTGACCTCTGTTAGCATGTGGGTGAAACTGTGTCGGCCTTTCAGGGTAGAGGAGCCGGTAGCCAGCATGATCTGAGTTCGGATCTCACTTTGGTCCACTTCATGTGTGTCGGGTTGGGCGTCCACTAGGAAAATAACACACAAAATAAAAAAAAGTTTTCATATTAATTACTATCTGACATCAAACTTTCAGAATGTGTTACATACAGCCATTCTGATTTAATAGTAGGGCTGCATGATATGAGGAAAATATGCGATAACGTTGTTGAATGTCGCGATAACGATATTAATTTCGATAAATAAACAGATATTTAAGTGTACTCAGTTCTGCATTTCTGCTGCTGTCAGGTTTCTGCTAAAATACAACAAATTGCTTGTTGAATTTAAAACAAATGAAAGGAAAGTGCAAGAAAATCATTTCCAACATTCTTTTATTGAACATTGAATTGAATATAAAAGGCACCACTAAAAAAGAAATGACAGTTACATTTTAAAGTGTAGTTTTCTACGGAGTGTCTTTTGCGATATGTCACAGCCTTTCGCGATATGTTTATTGTGGCAGTTAATATTGCGATGACGATTAAAAAAACAATATATTGTGCAGCCCTATTTAAAAGCCCGGCATATTTATGAGGACAACCAGCTTTGCTTTTGTACAACTGTCACATTGTAATATTTAAATGACCATTTTCCAAATTATACACAAACAAATGCTGCTGAGTAGGAGCGGCACAGCAACACCAACTTTTCACATGGTTTCTTGTTCTTATTATTCATATTCATATTCTTATAATAATAATAATAATAATAATAATAATAATAATAATAATAATAAATCAAAGCTAAATCAAGTGCTGGATGCTCACATCATTATCCTTATAGTTATTGTTCTGTTTAGTTCGCCTCTGGCCCACCTATAGCAGATACACCGATGTCATTGGTGCAGTTTGGCTACAAGGGCATAGTTAATATGCACCATTACTGAATGCCAGAGTGACTCGCTGAGCAAATTCAAATTGTGCTCTCGTGAGAACTCTGGATTTCCAGGGTAGGTTACCTGGTGGATTGTAGCGGTTCCCCAGCCGCCCCTCCCAGGCACCGTCGCTGTCCTCATCAGAGTCAGAGTAGGACTGGACCAGCTGCAGCCCTGTGGCTCCACTGCCATGGACCAGTCTGACCTGGCCCCTGCACGCACAAACACCACATTAGTTCAACAATCAATGAATCCAAATGTTGATAAATGATTGATTGAATTTTAACCTCTACAGTGAAGAAAAGAGATCATATGAATGCAGAAAACAAAGTAGTCCAGCTGCAGCCCAATGGTGAGACACCAGCCTACACCAGGGCTACTGTGCTATGGGTAAAGCTATATAGTCTTGTAATGTTTCCACTGAGCAGCTCCACTGTAACAGATGGGGACTCAGAATGCTACTTCCATTCCATACATTCCAACTTTTCCGGATCCTGGTACTTCTAGTTCCAACTCTTCCTCTGTGTTATTACTAGATCAGTTACAAAAAGTGCTGACATTTCTTTTTTTTTTATTATTAGAAGTGGTTGTTAACATGAGAAATATTCAAACATTTCCCAGAATTTAACAGCATTAAAATTAAACATGAATAAGGATGGGAAATTGCCAACCACCTCTTAGCTGTATCAGGCAGCTGCATGTGCTGCATGCTCTCTTGAAAGGAAGGTAAAACACTGTTAGCTTTTCTTCCACTATGTGCTATTTGAAGAATCAATGTCTATTAAACTCACCAGATTTGAGTGATTACCTACTTTTTCCAAAATGACTTGTTACTAACTACGCTATCCCCACAGGGACTGGTATTAACGCACAAAAAAATCATCGTTATGTTTGATGTTGGAGACATTGTTCACATGGATAAAACAATACACCACAAAGTAACAAACTGGGCCCAGAAGTGCTAAGTTCACAAAGAATTTGTTGTTTTAATATCAGTGCCAGTATTTTTAAACTACAAAATCCACCAAATGTACCTCCTTAGTAGGTAAGCCAGCACTTCAGCTAAGTCAACGTCCTCCTCTGATGCTGGCTGTCTGTCTCCCTGCTGCCTGTCTCCCTGCTGCCTGTCAGCCGTCCTGCGGCCTCGGCTGCTGCTGCTGCTGCTACTCTGGTTTGATTCTGCTCCTTCAGGTTGATCAGCTGGGTTGCCACTGGAAGAGCCCCTTCCACCAGACATCCCAGAACTGGACTGAGAGCCCATAGACTGAAGGGGGCCTGGCAGAGAGAATCATTTGGAAATTCAATAACAGTTTTAGGTTTACCTGGGGGAAGCCAGGTAAATACAACAATGCAGTGTGTGTGTAGACAGATGAAGAGAAAGCGAATGGTGAAACAGAAGTTAGGTGGCTGCATTAGCTAAACTGACATCAATTCAAGTCATTATAGCTCAAATCATTAAACTTCCACTTCTTTAAATCAACAAACTACATGTTCTGCAAAGAAATCGACCAGCATATTTGTTCTGCTCGTTAGCTCATCATGATTAAGATGCAGAGGTTGATTTTGCTGAGCTAGCTAAGAATGCTAACGACTTAACGTTAACGTTAACAGTAACATTAGCTACCGTTTGACTGTCAAACGCTCTTCTTGACAGCTCGTCGGTGCAGCTCTTTGTCGTTTCGGTGCGAATTTAACAATGTGCCCGACGCGTAACTTCCGCAAGGTCTAACGTTTACATTTATAACGCAAAACAGCTGCAGTTTGACAGCACAGTGTTTAATCAGTGGCTAGCGGGACCAGTCCCTGAATCGCCATGTTGTTTACAAAAGTGTGAAAAAACCCTGCGCGTGCCCCTGCCCTTTCGCCGTCACGTCATCAGTCGTGCTGTCGCTCCTGCCAGTTCCGCGGACTGAAAATTATAAACAGTAGCTATTATTTAACAATTAACTATGGCTATTATTAACTACACACATATACGTATATAAAAAAAAAAAACTAAAAACAATGTAAAACATGCTTTACACAAAGCAATAAAAACAAATACACATGTTTCACACGTTTGTGGATATTTGGATTATTTTTCTCCAAAATTTGGAATATAGGCTACTCCACTGCAGCACAACAACTGGAATGTGCCTCATCATGACACATCGATCCAATACCTCACCCTGCTGGCTCTGATTTAAAAAGGAGTCCTGAGTCAAAATCTAGTTTTAAGCTATTTACTTTATGTGGTGACGATCTACATGGTGCATATTCTTGTGTAAACCTGTAAATCATTACATATATATACTCCAGTCATTAAATAATGCTGATGGACGATGGCTCACCACATCAAAGGCCCTGAACACCAAGGTAGTTAATCTGGTTGATTAGGCTAGACCTCTTCCCAGGACTGTGTGGGTGTGTGTGATTGCCATCTCTCTGAGTCTCCTCTTAGCTTTGATGCACATATTAGGATCGAAGGACAAATGACAGCATCATTCTTATTGGTGGAAAAGATTTGTGACCTAATAAATTCCCATCTAAGCTCCAGTCCACCTTCAACCTGAGCAGAATAACTGAAATCACGTACCTGTGTCACTGGTCAAAAGTTTTTTTTAAGGCCCGCTTTACTCAAATTATGTCATATCCTTACTTCCTCTTCGATGTTTTGAATAAGCGACTGATAGATAAGCCTACACTAATGTTGGTGTTTCTCTGCTTTAGAAATAGGTTAGGATCGATGTCCGCATGCAGATATGTGTGACATCACAAAACGTGAAGCCAATCATGGTTCAATATGTAAACACTGTAAATGCATACACAAGTGCCCACAAGTGTTCCGCACAGAGTAAATATATTTTGGATGAAAGCAGTTGAAGCTTTGGTGGGGTGGCTACTTTGGAAATTGCTTTAAATATGTCCGACTGTGCTGTTTTAGGGTGCAAACCAGAACCAGGAGCTTCCATTCACTATCTGCCAAGGGATCCTTTGCTGAAGCAGATATGGATGGACTTTATTTATAGACAACGCTTCAGACCTTCAAATACAGTGAGAATCCGTATATGCGGTGCACATTTTAGTAACGACTGTTTCGTGAATCTCTTTCAAAGGTCCATGGGTTTTGCCAAAAAGTTGGTTCTGAAGGCTGACGCAGTGCCCTCCATTTATCCTGGCAGCCCAACGGGGCGTAAGCATGTGAGTATTCCTTTTTACTGACCGAAGTTTCCAAAGATTTCTCCGTGCAGTTCACCGCCTGGTGTGGGTGGGTGGGCTTTTCAAAGTGTTAGCTAACACTGCCTGGTGAAGTCAACTTAAAGGCTACACGTGTATTTACCTCCGGTGCATATAGCACAGCGATATAAAGCAAGCGAACGTTCGTCTCCTGTGTTTAAATGAGGATACTTTGGTTGGGATTTTTTTCGTCTGTTAAGTTATTGTTTTTAAGTGACCTGTGCAGCTAGGGGGCTGCGGCTGTATGCTTGGAACATGCTTTGAACTCATAGACTGTAACAGTCGATGTTTGAACTGCAACCCTGCAAGAGGAGCGTAGGACGTAACTCTTACGCAAGGCCGGTTGTGACGTATTACGTATTGATGAACAGCATATACATATTTTTGTTGTACAGTTAATTGTATAATTAGGAAAATTCCACATTCACAAAAGAAATGGACGGACTCCAAGCTAAACGTTGGACTTTTTTTTTAATCAAGAACCCCATTAATATGGCACACACCTAAAAACAAGAAGGCAATTAAGACCAATTTTGTTATATATATGTATATATATATATATATATATATATATATATTTAAATAATATAATTCTTTTATTATGCACCTCTGGTATGGACAGTTTTTGTGTTAATGTACTTAATGTGTTCTTTAAATAAAGATAATAAAATATGATAAAAAAATATATATATCCTACACCAATATTGAAATGGCGTGTCTATTTTCCTTAACTTTTTTAGTCTTTTAATGTACCTATTTGGTATGTATGCCCTGTTTCTTATTTGTGTTATTGTTTACTGTCTGTATGTTGACTTTGCCAAATAAAGTTGCTAAAAAACAACATGGCATATTAAACCCTGAACACAAAAGTTGACTCACCTATTCTTATCGGTCTAATAATTCCTTAAGATCTGGCTGTTTACACACTAAGTACTCACTTTGTAAATGCCATGACACTTCTATGTTAATAATTTGTAAACAATTACCAGCAAAAAGTTTCTATGAAGGCTGCACGGTATTGCTTTCAAAATCATACATACTGTGTCTGTGCAGCCTGTTATACCAAAACAAAGCTGAAGGTGGGTAAATAGGTGAACACAGGCTTGGTTTGAAAGATTAACGTGAGGCGGTCTCATAGGTCAAAAGTGTTAGAATATCATCTTGGTAATATCTTTATTCATTCATGCTGTATGTATTACTTGTAATTACTGTGTTTCCTGTAAACGTCATGCAAAATAGAATTTTTTGTTTTTGTCTTTTATAAAGGAGGCAGCTGCATTCTGTTTAAAAAGAGCAGATGTGGCCTGTCAGTGTAACTCAGTGGTCGTGCATGAAGTTGGCGTCCAGTGTAGTCTTCCTGCGATCAGGACGAGGACTTTGGGGACCCAGCTGTCACAGCGCACATTGACATACAGGAGAAGCCTGGGTGTGTGTCTCTCAAATGACTGATGATTGCTCTCTGTGTAAAAAATGCTTACCCTTACCTATGTATCACATTACTCTATATTGTATGCAATCTGTTATTGTGTGTGTGCATCACAGGTGTCCAGACAAAGCTGCCCACAACAGGTGCTGCTGTTGGTACAGAAGAGACGAGACCAGCAGAGCAATCCGTCGTAGGGCTAATTTCAAGCTCTCAGAAACCCCCTCCGTCACCCCTGACTGATTGGTCACAGCCTGAAGTCGAAGATGATGATCAACGTGTGACAGTGGTAACTCATCTTTCGTTACAAGTCTCTCTCTCTCATGGAGGAATCAAGTAATGTTGTGGTCATTTGAATGAACGACGGAGTCTTTTTTTTTTTTTATAGATGAAAACCCAGCAGTAGACAAAATCCTGCAGTGTCTGCATACTTTATTCTATCTCGCTTAACAAGAGCATGCTGCAAAAATGAAAACCGTTCATTTAGTGCTTCCATCTATTTCTGCAGCATAACAGTGACATCGCCGCTTTTAATTAAATTAAAATTAAATGTTATCTCATAATGAGAAAACATCTGTTGCTATTGTAAAAAAAGAAAAGGTTTTGTCAATTTAACTTATTCTCTCATTTTAACTAGATGCTTTGTCGTGATTACAGGATACCTCTCTTGTTGTACAAACAAAAAGGATAGGTATTACACTGGCACAATCATGCAGTATCAACTGAATGGTTTCATTATTACCCATCCTACATACAAGATATCCATAAGCAAACCTTTGCACAGTAGAGAGAGTGGCCAACATTTTTCAAAATGAGGGGACACCTTTGTTACTTGCAGTGCAGAAGTTACTTAATTTTCATTTTGTCCTGCAAAAGACATTTTAATTCAGCGCAACACAGTTATTTTGATCATTCTTATATTTGTGCATTGAACACTTTGCTGATCTTTATTCGATTTCAAACCTAACATACGCTATAATTCAACGGAGAAGTCCTTCATGTTTTAATAACGTAAAGCTGATATATTAGTCCAATTTGGAATTAAACTCAAAGGTTTTCAAAATAAGGGGACACCTTTGTTACTTGCAAAGCAAAAGTTACTTAATTCCCATTTTATAGTTCAAATTATTGAAACGTGAATAGTGAGAGCTGCAGAAACTTAGATTATGCGGGAGGCTTGATGATGCAAGACCTGGGGCCACCATATTTGCACGCCTAAATCATCTGTTTATAGACAACAAGAAAAATACACTGCGCTGAAGGTGAAACACAGAGTCACCAGCTCCTTATCTGGAAGTTTACAATATGTCTAATCATCTTTTTGAATAAAAACACAGTACAAAACGATCATCAGTAATGGTAAATCGACAGTATGGCACACCATTTATTTCCAGTATTCACACCTCCTCTCACATGCTCCTTAATACAGCCAGATAAAAACATAACTGTTGCATGGGGTGTATTAGGACACTAATCACACTGCAAATGTTAATTCCAAAGGCCTATTGCTGTTTTCTAAAGGTTCTAATTCAGGAAATATGAGATATTAAGGTCTCTACAGTGCTGATACAATGAGTCTTTAAGTTAAAAAAACAACATTTTAATCAAAATTAGGCTTTCTAATAAACAATACCTTATACAGATATGACTATGTACATCTTAAAATCTATTTGGGTGCAAGTGTTACAGACTGTGCATAATATGTCCTACAGAACATGTTCACTCAGTAGTTTTGCATAGTGCTCTGGGTAATTTCTTTTAAGGTAAACATTCATTTTTCCCTCAACTCGCTGATCTCCAGTTAGACCTGTGAAGAAGTAGAACAAATATTTATAGAATGGCATATGATATCTACTTGATGAATATAGTTAATGATACTAAACGTGTTATATTTATATGAAGGGCCGGGCAGTTTGACAGGTTTGAGCTTACCCAGCATTCCAGCCGTTCTTTCGATCTTCTCTAAGGCAGACTGCACATCTCCTCCCTCTGGAACTAGGACCTCTATCTCTCCCACACTGTAGCCAAAGTCAGCTTGGTCAAGATCTATCTGCACCCCCTCCTCCTCTAAAGTGAATGACCTCCGCACTGTTGTAAACTCTGCAAAGCACACCAGATTCATTTTGCTCAGCCAGGACTCATCCTCCTGTGAGCGGCTTGTCTCTGTCTCTCTGTCATTACAAACATCTTTTAGAACCTCTTTCACTCTCAGTTGAATTTCAGGTAGATTGGTTATCTCCTTGTAGCGGGAACACAATGCTGCCGCTTTAGATTGTTCTCCAGACATCTCTTCTGTCCCGTTGACTGCGGTTGGGCACTTTAGCTCCCAGCATTCTTTACGTTTACGCAGCCACAAGTCTCTCAAAGTCAGCTCAAACTTGGGGGTGTCAAAGTACTGGTCACAAAACTGACGCTGGCCGAGACACACTGCTGGGTAAAAGAAGTGGGATGAAGAGAGATAGAGGACTTTTAAAAATTGATAAATAAATATAAAAAAATACTAACGAGACTGATGCAGACAATTGAACTTCATCATTATCAAGAGACACATGGCCAGTGTTACTTCAGTTACAGAGCAAACCACAGCAATTAGTCTTGTTAAATGAAGTCCTTCAGTGACCCTTTAGAAGTTGATGTGGATCACAGCATTCAGTTAAATGCCTCAGTTCTAAATTTACCCATGCGTAAATGTGTTAGACAAATTAAAGACGTACCCCCGATCTTCTCCAGAGTTTTCAGAGTGTCGGCATTGCACACAAATTTTCTTTCCACTTCCACACTCATCTGAAATGACATAGTAAGAGCAACACCAACAATACTGTATGATTACAAATCCAGCTAAAGACGGCAAGCTTTAAGACTGATATTCATCTTTTTAGTAAGTAACCTAATAGGCAGGTGTTGGTTTTGATATAAGAATGTGTTTTTTCATTGAGTAAGAAGGCATTGGTCATATATTACACTTTACAAAACACAGTAACAGGGATCCCTTATTGTAACGCCTAGTCAAGATGTCAACGTAAAGTCAAATGTTAAAAGCTCTTTTATACTTTTTATGTATTTTGGAAAAGTACATTAATTAAGTTCTATGCAGTAAGTACAGTACAGTTTTGAGGTACTGTACTTGAGTTCATCCATTTATATACTTTTTTAGTTAACGACTACGGTTGAGAGGGGATATTGTACTTTCTACTCCACTTGATTTATTAAACAGTTTTAGTTACAAGTTGATCTGCAGATTACAATTGTACATACAAAATAAAAAAGAATTATGCATTATTATGAATAAAACTACCATCAATTATATAAATTAAAATTAGATGCACTCCAACCTGCTACATTAAAATGCATCTTACACAGTAATGCACCAGTAATAATAATAATAATGAATATAACAATTGCATACATAGTAATTATATAACAATAATAATAATAATAATAATAATAATAATAATAATATAAACTCCTTCTGTACCTCTGTACTTTTACTACTAATACTATAGTACTTTACGAGGAATAGAGTAGTTTTACATTGTTTTATTATTACTGAAGTAAAAGATCTGCTTACTTCTCCCACCACTGCATTTAACCATAATTTACTCAGGGTTGTCACATTTTTAGCTTGGTTTCTTTTGCAAATTTTATAGTCATTCTGTTTAGTAGCCTATTATTTTATTTCCAAGCCCCATTGTAAACTCTCTGTAAATGCTCAAAACTGTTAACTGTTATTGTTGACCCAACAACTATAGAGTAATAGCAGTACAGCAGTAGCTATTGTAGCCGCACCATGTGTCATTACTAATCAGTAACGAAAGATTCAGACCAAGCAACTGCTGCTGACTCATAGCACGCGAACTACAAGTCAAAATCACCTAACTGAACCACAGAGTTGTAAAAGTCACCACAAGTCAAGTCCTTATATCCAAATAATTCGGCTTCAAAACATGAGCGACACATCAATCCGAGCAGCCCTGGAGCAAGCCCTACCATGGTCGTGGATGTCCGGCCCCTAACCTAACACGTCAGCGAATTTTATTTTGCACAGGCGCAATTAAAGACACCTATCAGTGTATTCAGGGACATCACTTCCTGTCCCAGTAACGCAGGGGCATAATACATCCATGGCATACAGATGGTGCAGTTTTAATCCCCTCTGCTTCATAAATATTTATTCCACATACTCGACTATTGGTGTGCGCCACACCTATCATTTGATTGAAAGCGTGTCATACTTCGCGCGCACGGTGCTGAGTAGAGCCTTTGCGGTCATGTCTCAATTATTCAGCCTTAATTAACTCGTCACACTCTTTGTGACAATCCAAGTTGGCAGAATGGGGACTCGTTTTTTATTCACCTTTTAATGCAAAAACGCGGAAGGGATTCACATTAAAGGGGTTTCCATGTAATCTAGGTATCGGCGTAGCCTACTTGTTTAGGAAATTATATACCGTGCATTTTTCTTTTATTATGTTCAATGTTCAATAAGGAATCGACGTTTCAACATACATTAATAATCTCTAATATCTGCGGGGTTACATAAGGGATTTGATAGCCGTGTCTGCCCCTTCTGAATGTCAGCAATCAGCCTTGGGGGGAGCTGTGGTCTGTTTACTAGAGGGAAGAGGGGAAGGAGAGAGGGATAGGGCGAATGAAGGGAGGGGGAGAGAGAGAGAGAGAGAGAGAGAGAGAGAGAGAGAGAGAGAGAGAGAGAGAGAGAGAGAGAGAGAACTATAGAGAGAGAGAGAGAGGGGGCAGGCAAGAAAACTTTTCACTTCTGAGGAGCCACAGAGGAAGCGTGTGTGTGTGCGTGCGTGCTGGAGCGGCGACCATGCAGGTAAAAACGCATTAGCTAATTGCTCTGAACTTAATTAAACGTCATTCGCGATCGGTTAATTGTGCTGATTTGTGCGGGGATAGTGGCCTGCGACTGATAGAGGATCGAGCAAACGACGGATTGTGCCCTATACTAATCCGATCCCTTATAGAAATCCAACATTAAATCCCAAACTTTTTCTGCCTCTCGTCTCTCTTTCGCCTGCTCTCCCTACACCACCCCCATCGTCGAGGCGACAGCGGCGCACGTACTCCGCTTCAAGTAGCTTTTTAGCGTTTAATTTTTTCGCCAATTACGGCTTGAAGCTGTTAAAATGGTAGTTTAAATGGCCATGTGTTGGACCGTAAGTATTAAAGGTATGGATTTGAACGGTAGGACGCGTCAAAAGGGGGTCTGCTGGGCGGCGAGGGAGGAGGGGGTGCGAGTGTTTTCTAACACATCTGTAAACGGAGCCCACGTTCATTAATTAAATGGCTTTAGTCCGGCTAGGCCTCAATTTGCCCTGTTGAGCAGCAGGCGGCGGGCGGTGCAACACTACATGCCCGATTGGCAGCCCACAATCAGAGGGGTAAGGAAATAACTCGAGGCCGTGGTTTGTGATCTAATGCCTAGTGAGAGTATTTTCTACCCTTGGTGAACTCGGTCGGTGTAAGCTGCAGTTCCCACCTGGACCAGGCAGAGTTTGTAGGGAGTGGAGAGACTAGCCAGTTGGAGACAGTTTGAGGAGCGGTTAATTATCTCTGCCTGCTAACAGGCTAGCTAGCAAAGTGACACGACTGTTATTAGCTCAACCCCCTTTTGTTGATTAATTTAATGACCGTCCAGCCTTAACCGAGAGCCAGCAACGAGATTATGCATACGCATGCCCTGTCTTTTGCAGTTTCGGAGAAGTGTCTGGCTATCACTGCGGGGTTATTTTCAGTAAACTAAACAGCTAACGAGCATTTCCAGAAACACGACTGTAATGCGACGTTACAGGGGGGGGGCTTCTCAACCTAGCTTGCTAGCTAATTGATTCGTCTCTGGTCGGCATAGCTAATTAGACTTCTCATTAATTAGCCAACTATGAGCAGCGAGACGTCAATCTGCTTATAGCTTGGCTTTTAATTATGAAACGCGGGACGAGGAGCTTTTAAACATGATATAGTCTGCAGATATAGACTTGTCGAAATATCTGGTCATATAAGCCTGCTAGCTTGCTAATTGGCTTGACGAGGAAGTCCGGATTGTAGCTGTGTTGGTATTTCTCCTCATGGGCATGGATTGCAGTCTTGGTTGCATCTTGGATCATGAATGCTTGCAGAAAAATACATCAAAGCTGTGTGGTAAACATCCAGACTAGTAATCTATTCTGGCTTCCTTAAAACTGCGTGGGAGTAACAGTTATTTGGTCATGCACGTCGAGTGTATATGCAGTATGACTTCAGATCATATTTAATGTATTGGCCACTTTTACTTGTATTGGTCAAAATTGGGGGGATAAGTGGTTCCAGAGCCTGTATAATCATTGTAAATTGTCAAGAAGTGCATGCTATGATTTTGATTGATGAGCTTGAATATTATGCATTTATAATATTGCATGTGCACATGTTATATCTGAACAGTTTGTTGAAAGTTTGATTGCAAAGAAGTATGAAACTATGTATTTTTTTGCTTGAGTTTACAACAGAGCAATGTACAACTTACTGAAAAAATGGATGGATAGATTCTCCTTTAAATCTCAAGGGTGTAATGTAAACAATGGCATTATTGCAGACAAAATGTTGGGAAGGTCCCTACCAAACATGGTGAATTTTAAATGGAACTTCAGAGACCTGTGAATGATCTAGGATTAGTTTTACTACTAAAAAAGACACGCATGCCTTTTGAAGGGTATGGTCACTGGCTTCTGATTGTGGGTTCAAGTAGTTAAACACAGAAATGCATGATAAGTGCTGGTCACCAGGCTAAGTTGTGCAACCAACAAGTAAAGGTGTACTTTTATCTTGGTGGGTGCAGCGCCTCTCTTGATCTGGTGAAATGACTTCCTTACATCACATTTTCCTTTTCTTTCTCTTTTTCTATTCTGCATTTGTGTGAAATAACCGCTCCAGAAAGAGTAGGATTATCTAAAATCTATTTTTTGTTTGTTAGGAGGAGTCTGGAGAGACAGTGAGCACTGAAAGCAATGGAGTGGCAGAGTGGCTGTGCCCCCTATGCCAAAAAGGGCAAACAGACAGATCTTCCCTGTCTCTACATCTCACTGAGCAACACAGCGTGCTTCCATCTTGTGTCGACAAACTGCTGGACATTGTAAGTATGGCTGCGCCGTATGGCCAGGCTACACTCCCTGAAGGGTAGAAGTTGATTCCTTTTGGGTAGTACATCAATTATGTGCGTAATGTTTAATGAGTCCACTGATATACAGTGGTTGGACAAAATATCAAACACCTTGCAATGCTGTAGCTCTGCAGTAAATGCAAAGTATGTGATTTGGCAAGTATAAGTGCATTAGCATAGACAAACAGTAATCATAACTTCCAACATTTAAAATGACTCATGAAAACACAAGAGCTTCAGTATTCATTGCTGAGTTACTGTATTATAATTTGTTTCTGTTCCTTAGTCCGCTCTATGTCGTATATATGTTATATGAGAAAAGGTCCCTTATGGATAACTTTATAAATCCCCCGTATGTGTCAAGTTGCACCATTACAAAAAAAGACAAGTAGACAGGTTACATGTATGCATTGGGAAGTTTAATTAAACAGAAATGTTTATCCTTTGACCTTCCCATATGTAATTACTGGGTAATAGCATATGTTATTACTAGTTTAGAACATGTTATGTATGTTACATAGGTAAGCGCTTATCAGAATTCATATCTTAGTATTTAAAAATAAAATAAACTGATTTCTATAAACAAATGGTCCGGTACATTGTCATATTCAATATCTCCAAATGAATACAGCGTGGAGACTTAATGGTTTTTGTTTAGAAGCAGAATGATGCGCCGTTTCAAGAAGGTCTTCCATGCGATCGTAGGCCTTCCAGAAGCTTTTAATCCAGCCTGGAACCTCAGTGTCTTGGTGCAATAAATTCATAGTTATGAATCCATAGATAAAGTTATGAATCCATAGATAAAGTTATGTGCGGTTCGATGTCTCTGCATCACTTTAATCTAGCATTGTTGTCATTGTTTAGCATGAAAGCTAACATCTGGTCCTTACATTAGTAATTAGTGGCGTGAATTGTGACTAAGGGTGTTGTTTTTCGGTTCACGACTTGTTGGTGCAGATTGACATTTGGCGGTCAGCACTTTAGTATAAGTGTTCATTATTTTGATAGTTTAAATATTTAATAGTTTGGACTAACAAGTCCCCAAATATGTCAGTGTGAAGATATTTGCGGAGTAGAATCAAATTAGAAAAAAAACAAGCACCTCAATGAACATATTATTTGTAATGGGTCTATGACAGTTTAGTGTGTTAAGAAATAGAAGGATTTTTATTGGTGGATGAATTGATCAGACTGCTTAATTTATGCCTTTAGGGTAATTTTGTAAATTAAAGGCTAGCAAAGCTTGCTATGTGTAATACAACCACACATCAATGAGTCACGCCCAAATGTTGTGCAGCTCAAAAGCTACATCGCATTCAGCTCATCTGAAAGGAGCTGTTGCAGAGCTAAGTTTGCTATGGGAATTAGCTGACACTCTCCTTTCTTTTTCTTTTAACAGGCTGTTCTAAAACAGTGTGCCAGTGGAGGAGAAAAGGACAAAAGTTCTCTAAAATCTTTAGGTGAGTGTGAAAAAAATACTCTAAAATATTATTTAAATCGTGAGAAGAAAATCACAAAATGTAGAACTGTAATAACACACATGCATGCTTTTCTTCATGTTCCTATAATAACACTGGAGAAGTTGCACTGAAATTGAATTGTGCCTAATTAAAAGCTACTAGTACAGTGCCCGTTGAAAATGTGCCTGTTTGGAACGGGCCTGTGGTATTGCTGCTTGTAGAATTCTTCAAAACCAAATTGTACCCCAAAATAACTTACAGAAGGAACGTGGGGGGTATTTTGGCGACTGTAATGTTATTAGTGTTGTAAGTTAGCAGTAGACTTAATTAACCCGACCCCGGTCTGGTGAACTGCTGTGTCTGCCAGGTTCAGCTCTGAGACTTTCTTGCATTTCACAGCGCTGTGACGTGCAGGTTACCTTCCCACCAACCACGCCCCCAAACATGGACATACATGCATACAGATACGTCTCGCTTTATTATATAGATACAAGGGACATACAAAGAGGCATTTACAGTGGAAAATTGCCCCTGATGTGGGTTGTCTGCAGGAGGGTAAAAGGTTGATATGGGCTGATAAACACATTACATTCAGTATGCAAATCTGCACCTCTGTTATCAGTTAGACCTCCATTTACGAGAACATAAAAGTTCATCTGTGTTTTTATTTTATCAGGTGCTGAATCTTCACAACTGAAGCACGCTGAAGACGTCCGTTCAGATCCCTGCCAATCTAGTGAGAGTTCAGACGCTACCCAGACGCTTGGAGAGAAAGAGATGGAGAAAGCGAGAATAATGGAACAGGAGGGAGGTAAAGCTGAGCCAGAGCCAGAAGAGGAGGGAATTCAACTTACAGGAGCAACTGAAAACACAGAAATCCCAGACGCCAGTGAAAAGTCACTTGGTAAAAATGGTGTGCCAGCTGACAATAACACCCAGTCATTCAAATGCAATGCCTGCCTGGAAACTTTTCCCGGCAAAACTGCCTTGAAAGTTCATTACAACTCTGCATCCCACATTCAGAGGATGACATCAGGCTCTGCAAAACAAGGTGGGGACATTGATCCCCCCTCAGTTCCTGTCCTGTCTCGGCCATATATATCAAACAAGCCCTACCAGTGTGCTACATGTCGAGTCTCTTACAATCATGCCATCACCCTTGAGAGCCATATGAAATCTGTCTTGCACCAGACCCGCAGCAGAAATGCTGGAATTGTCGCACATGCTGCAAACAGCGCAGTTGATGCTGCTAGTTTGGGAGGTACCACCACCAGTGCTCTAAACACTGTTGTGACCACATCTGGAAGTGGAACCAGTCAGTTAGCTACCACCACCAACTGTGCTGCTCCTGGGACTGTGATGGTGACTACTTCAAAAGACGGAGAGCAGATTCAAACTTCACAAGTGGCTCCCTCCCTCCTCACCTCCCCCGTGGCCTCAGCTCAGGCGGTCTCAGCCTTTCTCACCCTCCTCACATCTAGTCCCAGCACCCTCTCGCACTCCCTCCTCCCCTCCCTGTTCGCGGCTAGTGCTGCTCCTGGTGCCGCCGTGCCTCAGCTCGTGCCTCAGCCTCAAATGGTCATGCCCTTGATCTTGAATGGGCTCCAAGCCCAAACCCAGCAGCACCAAGAGAACCAGCAAGGCCAGCTCCTAACCCAGTGTGTGCCATTCGTAGGTCTCAGCACAGCCCAGCAAGCCCTCCTAACCCAAAGACTTAACAGCTTACAGAACCAGTGGCCCTCTGCAGGAGTTCCCACAAACATACAGCCTTGCCTGGAAGAGCAAAAACAGACTATAAAGTGTGAGAGAGAACAGGAAAGGCAGGGCAGTGATGAGACAGTTGAAGAGAAGTTCTTGGATCAGATTAAGGATAGGAATAACTGGACTACAGAGAACATTAAAACGGATAAACTTGAGGGGGACAGTAAAGATTCTGCACAGTGTCCTAACATAGAAGGCAAAGTGAAGGTTGAGAATAATGAAGACAATGGGAAGGCACTTGGATATAGCACAACAGATGGAGACAGCTTGACTAATCAGTTGGACCTGGAAGGTGATAAAGCAGCTCGCCTCTGTCTCTCCCCAGCGGGCACAGACAAGAGCCTCCGCAATAAGAATCTCTCGCCTTCTGCATCTGTGCCCAGCAACTCAAGCCTCAGTCCTTTAAATTTAAACCTAACACTTAGCCCCGATTCTACTCCTCAAAAATCACAATCAGGCACTAGCCCTTGTGGCTCTCTTGGCACTCCAAAATCCAGTCCGAGCACAAATGCCTTAACTAACAACCAAACTCGACCCCATTGTAATGCAATGGGATCCATTTATCCAGACCTTCCAGTGCTGTCCGAGTTCCAGTCGGAGGTTCTCTGGGCGTTCTTTGAGTCACGAAGTGAGGCTGATGCTGCAAGTCCTCCCCATGAGGACTGTGAGGCGCTGGGCAGAGAGGTTGGACTTTCTGAGGAAGAGGTACGCAGGTGGTTGAGCCAAGCTCGACATGCGAAACAGAGGCAGAGGGCGACAGAGTTGGAACACCTGCGACGCTTGGCAGGATTTACAAGGCATGCCCAAAGTTCTGACTATGACTATGATGACGAGGAAAGCTCACTGATTATAGCAGAAGGTGACGACGATGTTGAAGCGTCAGGTAGTCAGGCAATAGATTTGTCTAGTACAAGAGGGAAACGCAGACAGAAAGATTTGGGAAGGGAGGGTCAGGGAGATTCCTGTCTCACTTCTGACTCAGAAAATGAGGTATACACCTCTGTCATTGTGTCCGATGAGGAAAGTCAGAATGGGTCTTTGAGGGAGGGTCCCGAGAGCCCTGCTAAAGATGAAGCACAGTGGGAAGTTCATGGTGATAAGGGGTCAGTTGGAGGAAAGGTCTTGCGCTCCACAACTGTGTTTCTATCTGATGCAGAGGATGAGTATGAAGACGAGGAGGGCGGAGGGGCTCAGAGGGCCAAGAGGAAAAAGCGAAAAGGGGAGTTTGAGCGTGATGAGGTGGAGGTGAAGAAGGAGAGGCAGGACCCAGATGTGGATCTTGAGTTGGACGCCCAAGGGGACCCTCCGAGTTCACAGTCCCACGCTGAGATTCCAACCAGTGCTCTGCACTCACTTCCCCTGTCCCTTGCTCCTTTTTCTACTCAGTTCCTTAGCCCCTATGTCCTCTCTCTTACTCCTTCAGTGGTTGATGGGAGCAAAGTACCCATCTTTCCTAACCCGCCAACCATCACGCGCTTCTCCAGCTCTCTTCTCTCGCAGTCTCTCTCCTCCCACAGCCAAACTTCCCACTACCTGTCCAATGGCGGTGACTGTGAGTCCGCTCTGGATCTCAGCATGGGGAAAAACAACTCCAAATCTGCTTCTTCCTCATCATCTCTGGCTGATAAAATTGCAGCACAGAAGGGACAGTTGCTGGATGGGCTTGGCTTGAGGCCCACATCCAAAGGTCTGGTAGTAGTCCAGGTGAAGCCTGAACCCGTTACTTCCATGTCTTCTTCCAACAGCAGTATGAGTCTGGTGAACTGCAACAACATGACAAAGTCTAGTATTTACATGAGGGCAGCAGAGAAAATGAATGCCACACTATTGGAAAGGGAGAGAGTGAAGGAAAGGGAGCAGGAGCAGCAGCAGAGGAAGTCCAAAGGAAAAAGGTATCGGGATATGAGGCGTTCAAGGACCATCATTCAAGCTGAACAACTTGACATTCTGTATGGCTGCTATTTCAAAGACCCAAATCCTGGGAAACATGAGTTTGAACAGATTTCAGAGTGGGTGCACCTTCCAAAGAAGGTTGTTCAGATTTGGTTCCAGAACATGAGGGCGAGGGAACGAAAGGGCGAGGTCCGATTCATCAGTGATGGGACCCTGGCAGCAGTTGGAAAACCTCTCATCAAATTTACCTGGCCTCTTTCCAAACCCATTTTCTCCAACAAGCCTGCTCCAAATAATACCGGGTGCATCACAACTGCTCCAATTGTGCGCACCCTCATTAAGACAGAGCGAGAGCCTGTAAAGGAGCTGGGCAAACCGGCCGTGGTGAAAAAAATAGCCCCAGTTCCTATCAAGCCCAAGGAGGTTATTTCCTCTACCACTGTCTCTCCTGTGAGCAGCAGTGCTACTGCAGTGCCAAAGACCAAGCTTGAAACCACCAGCAACGTCACTATGGTCAAAGTTGCACCCAAAGTCAACACGCCTGTTCTTTTAGCACCACCCAAGGATCCAATCCCTATCGCCCCACGACCGGCCCACAAACGAAAGCTGGAAGAGGAAAGCGAGGAAGAAAAGACTGACGAGGAGAAAGACAGTGAAAATGAGATGGGTCCTGGACCAGGGGTCACTAACCGCATGGTGCCCAAGCTGCCCACCACTCCTATCCACAACAGGCCTCCTGCCACAACAGTGGTGCCACAAAAACAGAATGGGCTCAACTACTGGACCCCCAAGGTCCCCATTAAGATCAACACTCTATCAAGAGAACAATTGGCTCTTCCAACACACACGTCTCCCCGTACCATCCCCCCTCCTCCCACCCCCAGCATTGCACCAGTTAGCCCGAATACCCCCAGCTCTGCCAAAGTGGCCAGCCCCTCCACCCCGGTTGTAGCTAAATCAAGCCCGACAGAAAGCAGCTTTCTGCCCCACTCGTCCAGCCGTAGGCCACGCACACACCTGTCCTGCCTACAGCTTTCCATTCTGCAGTCCTGTTACGAGACCTGTGCCCACCCTAACGCCATGGAGTGCGAGGCAATCGGCACCGAGCTCAACCTGCCACTCAAGGTGGTGCAGATCTGGTTCCAAAACACCAGAGCCAAGGAGAAGCGCTGGAGGCTGCAGCAAGAGAAAATGGTAAGAAATCTTTGGTATGAAAATCATATTATTGTTCATACAGTAAGAAAGACTAATGCAATTCACAGCAAGGTAGGTCACCGAGAAGAGAAAACCTTTCTTTTTTTGGAATCCCATTGCTTCTTTGCACATTTTATTCTAGGGCTGGGCAATAATTCAATATCGTAAATTGACTTTGAGTGGAATCATATTGTGGTAAGGGTTTGATACTGAACTCTGTACTTTTTAGAGTACTGACCACATTACTTTGGTACTGCTGAGTAACTGTTTGCATTAAGTCATTTGGAGCCAAATTTCTGAGCGCGTAATTGCTGGCTTCTCTGTCCTCTCCTCTGCATGTTTGACAGAGAGCGGGGCTCATGCTCAGAGCTGCAGTGTAGACAGATCGAAACTACGTCTAAGTACACACTTGAAAAACAGCACAATTCTGCAGCACAAGTTTTTCTGTAAATTAAAATTACAGAACTATACAGCAACAATGAAACATTATCACAAACAAAACATTTCTTTATAAAAGGCAAAGCCAACCTGTGTATGTAAAACCTGTATACATTTTACGCTCATACTTTTTTAAAAGCCTAAACTTTTCTTTGCATACGAACTTTGACATTAGTGCTTACATTTTTAAAGAATGACAAACTTGTTTTTGTGTCTATCTGGACACATTTAACTTGTTTTATATAAACCTGGAACATTTCAGAATTTCTCTTTACATTTAAATCTGGAAACATCTCAATGTTTATCAGCTTCCTTTAAATAAACCTGGGGGCATTTTAGTGCTATGCAGCAACTTGCATAATAAGCCTAAGCACAATTTGTTAACTTTATTAGGTTTCCTTTATTCATGTGTTGAGCGCCACGTCAAGGAGCCATGAAGTAGCGACGCTGGGAACAGGGAAATCTATTTAGAGCGCCTTATTTTATTAATTTAAAATATATTTGGTGGCAGTGTGTCGATTTTTGTATCGCACAAAGGACAACGATATAGAGCCTGATTTAATAGGTTGTAGGGGCAGGTTTGGGAGGGGAGAAGGAGGTAGGAAAGGGATTTATTTTGTCTAGTGTATAAAATTTCTAAATAAATAAAATGGTGAAATTGAGAAGTTTGGACATGTTTTTTTTCCCACTGAAATAAATGTTTTTATTACACAGAGTAAAGTTCCAAAAAAAAGGTACCCAACCCTAATTATGGTGCACTTATTGTTTAAAGTTTTACCAAATTTAATGAAATTATTTCAAGCAAACTGTAATTAAAATAACTTGAGTTTTTGTTCTACACATGCATAGCAGTGGAGCACAGCTCATTATTGAATGCAATTTGCCATATTGTAAAACAAAAAATCTCTGTCTGAAAAATATTCTTAATATTGTGACAGAATCTGCAATATTAAGTCATTCTTTTTCCTCTGGAAGCTATGTGTGTCTGAGCCCGGAACACACTGCGGTGGACATTCACCATTTTTACAATAGTTTGTGGCATTACTCCAACAATAGTATGTGCAGATTTTTTTTTTTTTTACTAGTATTGCTTAGTTTTGAGTATTCAAACTATTGCTCATGAACACAGGTTTTATAAAAACAAATAAAATCAAAACAAAATATTGCTGTCCAAAATAAATGTGCATATAGCAATTGTGTAGAGGGCTTGAATATTAGTCAGATGGTTCAGTCAAACCTGTAACAAAATTTGAACTTTAAATGATATGACATTAAACTTATTCCCTCTCTGGTCCTGTCTATCACCCCCAACTTCCCATTCCCAGTCTCCACTGTCAGGTGGAAAGTTGGACATGAGTTCAGGAAGCTACCTGCAGTACAACGCTCTCAAAGCCAATCGTCCCATCCTGCCCAAACCTGTTCAGCTGACCGTTACTGAGCCTCCAGCTTCCCCAATGGCCGGCCAGCCAGTGCCAAAGGAGACCCTGACGGGCCGCTGTGATGCCTGCAACATCTCCTTTGAATCCCGGGCTGCAGCGAGGGCCCACGTCTTCTCCCCGCGTCACCTGGCAACACTGAGAACCACTAACTTTGGCCAGCCGACGACGCTCGTCAACAAGAACGGAACGGGTAACGGTGGACCTGGCAGCGTTGTGCCGGGCTCACAGGTCCCTCACTCCACTCTGGTAACCAGTTCTGGGGAGATGGTTATCGAGTCGCCTCCACCGACGGCCACCAGCAACAGTTAAAGACTCAGATCAGGATTGGTCTGCACACTGACTATTCTTGGACCCATTTGGGCTCCTCAGATTTTAATATACAAATTTGAGCACTAATCCTCAAAAGCTAATATTCTTAAGTTTTTGAAGTTGGCTCCCCCCGCACCCGCTATTCCTCGCTCAACCTTCACTGACTCGAAATCCGTTAATCTATAGAGTTCACCTGGATTCCAATACAACAGCAGACTATTTCCATGCTGCTTAGCACTCACTCAGTTGCTATCTGATAAGTGGTGAACACATCTCAAGTCTCCCTCAATCCTCACACACTTTATCCAAACATTTTTGGTCCTAAGCCTGTGGTTATATATTACCTTCCTATAATTTGTTAAGGCACTCAACGTGCCTCGCTTGAACTGTGCTACCCTAAAGACTGATGCAAAAGTGTTTCCTCTTTGGAAGTGGCCATTTGTCGGTAGGCCCGGAAACATTTGGGGATTATAACATGAAATAATCACACAAATAACTCTGTTTTCTCCTGTGGAATTGTTTTTATCATGCCTACTTTCACTTCTAGGGCAAAAATTGCTTGGATATAATATGACTGGACTTAACCATTGGGAGAGAGAGAACTGGTATTGACGGTCACCTTTTTTATTTGCTACAAGAGTGTGATCTGAAGAGTGTTGTGTCCACTCATTTGGGATAACAAAGAGGTACTTTTAGAGAGAATAGGGCTGTTGAATTGTCCCCATTTACATGTTCATAGTTTTCACGACAATCCAAATAGACAGGGCAAAAAGAGAGACTGAGGAAAGTAGAATCTTGGCATACCGCACTTTGACACATTTTACATTGTTTGATATGTTTTTAAGCATTCTAATGCAAGTGTCTTTTTACGGAAAGATACATTAATGCATGTCGGATGCCTTAATATAAATCACAAATAAATTGATTTTTGCTAGTCTAATGAAACATGCTTTAAGTGTGAGCATAATGTTGTGCAAGAAGCAGACCTGGGTATGTAAATGAAGGCGAGCTCTGTTCCAAAATGCTTTTATATCCATCATTAGGGGAAACGTCTGAATGTCATATTCTGTACCTAGAACATAAAAAATCCTGCCTGTAAGGTTGTCAGCATTCTCTTGGCCAAGGACTATAATTACATAATTACCAACTATCTTGTTTTTACAACAAATTCCTTTTGATCCTGTGGATTTTACTTCCCCTCCAAATGGTGTATATCTCATTTTGAAATGCAGCTCTTCAAACCTTTTTGGGGGGAAATACATGTTTTAACCTACTGTGGGTGTATTAGAAGTATGACAGCCTTAAGAAGAAACCCCACCAGGTATATCAATTCAAGCCCTTGTATAATGTTAGTGAATTAATTCCATCCTCACCTGGCACGGAGGGTCAGACCCGATTTCGTAAATTTACGGTTTTCTTTGCCATGAATACTGTGCAGGAAAAAAACAGGACAGGCATTTTATTTACTTTTAATATTTATACAAATGCCAATAGAAGCAATTAAAAAAAACTGATGTAACAGATTTTTATTTAGGTCAAAAGCCAAGCCTCTAGAAATTTTTAAGAGAACAGGGCTTGAAATGGGCTGTTTCCCATACTTTTTCCTCCTTGTTTTGTTCAGTTTTGATACAAAGTTACTAATTCTGGTAATGTACGTGCTGTGAAATGAGCTCTCATATCTGGAAACTGACAAGGGAGAAAGTTGGGTATTATTTATCCTTAAGGGACTAATGGATACTCAAATCTTGAAAGCAAATTGGGAAACATTAAATGTGTTGACTGAGAGCTAATAAGATGGTGCTGTGTTGAAGGACACATAACATACTAAAGATGTTTTCCTTCAGTTTAAGTTGTATATTAATGTTACTATTGATAGTTTTAACAAAATGCAAAACTAAAACATCTTTTGTAAAGAAATATATTAAAAAAAGAACTGATATTCCAAAGTAATCCTCCCTTTGCTTTCTGTCATTCAAAAACCAAAAAGCAATCTTGAGGTCGACAGAGAGCAGGAGAGGTGTTCGTAAATGCAAACTGTAAAGGACATCCCACGGCACTTGCACTAGTCCACAATTTTTGCACAAGCTACAGACATTTCAAATGAACACAGCCATTAACACGACATTAAGAAGTCCCTTGGTGTGGGTTTTGAAACGAGGAGGGTAAAATGTCCTTTCATGAGTAATAATTTGTACTCCTGTTTGAAACTGTATCTTGTGTGTAAAGCAAGGACTGGAGTGCGTTAACTTCAAGACTGGGATTACACACCCACGCGCACACACACACACACGGTGTTGCACTGTCCAAACTAGGTTTTTATGGAGATCTGCTTTTTATTCTTTTATGTTTCATTGTCACTTTGATTATCACTATTGTTATAACTGTACTACTACTTATACGATTTATCATTACTACCCATTACTGTTTTTGATTATTATTGATCCATAATGATTTTAAATGCCACCTCTGCTCAAAAACAGTATGGTATTCCTATGAATATTGAACAATAATAGTGGCAGTGTTATGAATTGTTAGATTTTTGATTAAGCTTATTTTCCTCCTCACTTGTACCTGCCTTTTTGTGTTTGGTCTCCATTATGCTTTCTTTGATATACAGAAAAAGAAATAAAATCAGTTGAACAACAAAGCATATCTGTATGATTGCAGGGCATTTGTACTTTTTTTGTGCGTGACAAGGATTTAAATTCTTGATGTAAACATATAAATCTGCGGTTTTATCTGAGTGTCATATTTTAAATAAACGTCACTCAGGTCACACTGGAGGAGGCAATGTATGTGACACACTCATGTGCCTGGCTTTGCCAGTTTACTTACCTCTGACAGGGATATGATTGACAGAATCGTAATCCAATTAAAAGCACACATGCGATTGGCGAACCGGAAAGTCCTGCGCGATTATCCAATAGGAGTGCGCTAAATACCAAAGAGGTTTGTCTAGAATCATCCTCTGACGAATAGGATTGAGAGTTTTACGCCCGCAGTGATACATGACTCCGCCCCCGGCTTCCATTTCTGAACTGAGGGGAAGCTGCCGCTCTCGCGTAGAGTCCTCGCCTTTTTTATATACTCATTTAAGTAAATAAACTAGGTTATCTGTCGTAAATTAGGACCATTGCTTAAAGGTAGTGAGTAAAACAGCAGTTCTTGTTCATCGTGGTGTGCTGTTTGAGTAGTGACTTTAAGTGTAGCTAGCATTTTATTCCCCATTTTAACTTTACTAAAGCGGCGTTTTCCGCCGTTTTTTTTTCTTTTCACCGCCCCGCTCACTCTACCCCCTTGTGCGTGAGTAGGGGCCTGCAACGTTGGTTTGGCCACGAGGCGCGTCGGTACAGTTGGAACAGGGCGATGGCGGAGTTCGGTAACGGACTAGCGGAGGAATCCCTACTAGATTCAGACCCCGGACATCCCGAGCTGGAAGACCCGGGTGTCGGAGACGAAGAACCGGGGTTAGAAGAGGGAGAGGCCGCAATTGAAGACCCGGTAAGTGAAGGGCATTGTTTCAGCTGTGAGAGCCCACATGCATACCAGGACACGTTATGACCGAAGCGGAGTAACGTTATGGATAGCAGGCAAGAAATGTGTTGATAGTTTTTCACAAATCTCGGGCACACATGCTGTGTGCGTTACTGCTATTGCCAGGTCGATATTAACCGCCATTGTGGTTCACGCAGTGCAGTATAAATGGGTGGTGACATGCGTGGTGTCGGCAGCCATCTTGGCGCAACAGCGGCGCAAGTTTCTCTGCGCCAGGGAGCAGCTCGAGCTGTTGGGGGGGCGGGGGGGAGAAAGAATCCTCGTCTCAAAAATGCGAGACAGAGATGCAGGAGACAGTCAGGGGCGAGGGTAGGACAGGCCGCCGCCATTAGCCGCAGTTCCGCGAGTCTACCTGTTTGAGAAGGCGACCTACTTACGGTAATTCCATCTTTTATTCCATTTACCTTCACCATTATGCTGGCTGCTGCTGCATTTCAAGCACCGGTGTGAGCCTAAAAAATGACCGAGCATCAGCAGGCTAACATTAGCTTATCGCACGCACCAGCATCAAGGACTGCAGCTGAAATGACCATTAGACAACCTTAATCACTAGTCACGAGATAAAACATTAAAATACAATTTGCCTGCTAGCTAGACTAATAGCATGCCACAGCAGGACACTGACGTGCTAGCAAGCTAGCTGGTTTAACAAAGCTAGGGTGGAGATGGCAGACATGCACCTGATCATCTTTGTCTTATTTTGGACGACGGTTGGTATCGCGCATCAGTGGAACATAGGATTTGCTTTAACGTTATGATGGTTCAAGATGCACAATCAGCAGTAGTGTGCCCAATTTTAATTTTCCAGCACCTGCACACTCGCGCATATTCCCTGATAATGTATATGCATCATGTCCAGGTGGGTTTTTAGGTTGTAGTGCTGTCAGTCGGGCAGTGAGAGCGCGGCATACAACGCAGGAGGAGGGGGTTGCGGTATTTGAGGGGCTGGGTTTGCATCCTTTATATTTTGCTGGAGCAAGGAGAATCGGAGAAGGGAGGGGAGTGAAAAAGCTTGCACTGAATATGCGACAAAAAAATAGGCGCTACAGCATGTCAGTGTCGGATGGCATATTTTGAACAAGCTTGCTGTAAACGTGGATTGCTTTCACCACTTCCATGATCTCGACAAGCATTATAATGGTTGCAGATAAAGGTTGGAGGGCTGAGCAATGATGGGGCCATTACCATCACATGCAGTATGTCACCGTGCATTCCCCACCCCCTCTGGTGAGAGGACCTGAATTTAATATGGTCTGTCTGTGTCACTGCACCCAGTTGTACAAAGAGCCTTTACATTTCAAATCCTGTCAGCACAGGCACCAGCCCTGGGTGAAGCTGGAATGACTCCCACTGTGCTGCAGTGCACCACTGTCAGGCAGGAGGGTCCGCTCCCACGTGGGGACACAGCCATCTCTCTATTCACTATAGGAATATAAAAATGTTTGGCAGTGATAGTGGGCTTCACTATGTCTTCTGTCCTCAGACCTGATCATCGACACCGCCCCAAATGCATTTCCAGTTATTTCCCAAAAGGTCTAAATTGAGTTTCAGTTGTAGTAGAGCTGCAGCAAATCAATTCCCTTATTGATTAATATACAAATTAGGCCTATTTATTCACATATTCAGTGTCAAAATAAATTAATTACAAATGCTTATTCTGGGTGCATGAGCCTGTGGTGATATCAGTTAGAATTTTTGTGTGATTGAATGTTTATTATTGTGTTAGTGTATGTACATGGTAAACAACAAAACAAATGTCTTGAAATTAATCTTGGCTACTTGTGTTTACAAATGGTTTTACTCGTCATTTGGATTGTGTGTTGTATCCATTTAATGCTGTCTTTGAACATGGGCTTTATAGTCATTGAGAAGTGACAGGAAACATGAACGGAGCGTGCCATACTGATTCATCACTTTGGTTTTAAGCTGTAGGAGGCAGCTACTGTACTGCCCGATTAAGGCTGTATGGTAAAAAATAATGTGGAGGATTAGAGGCATTGCAACTAGAGTGAAGGGTCAGGGGCAGTCGGACAGTACATTTTTAGATGGAAGTAGTCTCAATGTGTGGTTTTTTGATTTGGGCAGAAACGACTAGGGCTGCAGCTATCGATTATTTTAATAATGGAGTATTCTACCGATTATTCCGTCGAGTAATCAGATAAGAAATACTTTTGTTTTATTGAAGAGCACTAATATACAATAGTTTGGTTTAATTTTCGGAAAAGGGCAACATTGTTTACAATATCTCTCAAAAAACTAAACATTAAGTGCATTTAAGTGCCATATTACATTGTTTTTAAAGAAAATATTTTCTGAAATGCAATAACAACCTCAAACTAAGGCGTACATTAAACATACATAAACATTACCTTAAGTTGTGCAACTTAACTTTCAGAACTACACGTTTCAACCTGAGACGGATCTGTATATAGGCCTCTATGTAAATATTAGTTATACTCAACCTATTTTCATTTATATATTTGATTACAATGTCGCACAGCTCTGTTACACTTATGCTAGTAGATCGTTGATCAGCTGTCTCTCCGTGAAGAGAGAGTGACAGAAAATGGTGCGCAACAATCAGCTGTTTTTCCGAAGGGATAGTCAACAAGTCAGCTCTTCAAATTGTGGTCACCACTATGTATTTTCTTGTCTTTAGTAGTTGTTGTTTGGTGTAGTTTCATCGTCCATACGACTCTGATTTACTTTTGTCGGGTCCGCTTCGTGGAATAGAGTATTAAGTTAGACTCCATGTTTTCTGTTGAGATGCTGAAGCACTGACGTTGTGGTATTATTGTGGTAAGCTAGTTTGATTTTTCAGTAGACGCACTGTACAGAGTTTTTGTTTTAATTAGGTTTGAATGGATTGCAAACTTTGGACACTTGGGTGTTTTCTCCAGCCTGTCTCTTTTCTTAGCCCCTCACTATTTACGCTGCCGTTAGTCTTCATGGCATGTGTGCGACAGTAATAATCATCCGTGCGGAAACACTGTGAGCGATACGTTGGTAACATTGATTAAACAAAGCTTCGAGGCAAATCATTTTTGCATGGATGATTTTTAGTAATCAAATTGTTTTGTTTCAGCCCTAAAAACAACGCACACTTGCTGCTTTTTAGATTGAGGTCATGTTATGACAGCACCATCACTTCCACCCATTTTGTCATCTCCTTGCTCCTGCCACCTTCCCTAGAGTTGTCAAAGGGGAGTTATGGTCACATTTGTTTACATTTTCATGGCTAGATTAGGTAGTTTGTAAGCACTTGTTAGCATAGCATAACTGTCATCCACATTGTGTGATTATAACACTTGTGATTAATGTTTCGGTGAGTTGTATTGTGCTCATGATGGACTGACGGCTCTAATGAGATTTGTGTCTGTGTTTCAGGAGCTGGAGGCAATCAAAGCCAGAGTGAGAGAGATGGAGGAAGAGGCAGAGAAGCTGAAGGAGCTCCAGAACGAGGTGGAGAAACAGATGAATCTCAGCCCCCCACCAGGTGTGTTTTTGTGAGGGGGAGACCTCTTCTTTGTTGTATGTTGACGTCACCGTGTTTGTGTACAAGCTGCTTGTAACAAATGGCCCCTAGTATTTTTTTATGCTCTGGTTTTAGAGATGTTCCGATACTAGTATCGGTATCGCCTCCGATACCACCTAAAATGCTGGTATCGGGAAGTACTGGAGTTTATATACCGATCCGATACCACGTAATAAAGCCCTAAAGAAAATCTAGTTTATTTGTTGTTCTTCCGTTCTGACTGTCAAACTGGATAATAAAAAGGTTCTGTGGCCTTCACTGTTTATGTTTGTTCATGTTTCACAAGGAGTTTAACCTGAGCCAGACCAACAGCAAAGATAGAAATCATATCACATCCAAACAGGGATAGTAGTATACAGCTGTTAAAACATAATAAAATATATGACCCACTGGTATCAGATCAGTACTCGGAATCGGCCGATACGCAAGTTCAGGTATTGGTATCGGGAAGCAAAAAATTGTATCGGACCATCTCTATCTGGTTTATTGGCATTTCTTTAAACCAATCACAATCCCCTTGGGCGGGGCTAAGCTCCAGACGCAGGGGCTGGTACTCTGCAAAATAGTCTCGGGAAGGTCCTTGTTTTGGTGCAACATTTGCACTCCACAAAAGAAAACGCCATATAATATATTGAATAAAGTTAAGTGTAAGATTACAATACAGTAAATTGAGCTATTTAAATTAGCTGGATACATGGCTAAACAACATTTTCTTTTACCAGTGTATGGCCTTGTGTATTTTGTCCATAGCAAATCCCTGCCAATAGGTCCCAAACCGTCTCAGTTACAGAGTAAATGCCGTAAACATATTCTTTTGTAAATCTTTACAATCATTCACCAAATGAACCAAACAGGCCTGCCTTGTTGCACAATCCAAATTTTTCTTAAAACTGACCATTTTCGGCCTTTAACGTTGCTCAGAGGTTCCAGTTAATGTTGCTCTATGCGACCTCGGAGTTTAAAGCTAACTCAAAGAAAGCGGAAAGTGAGGGACATTGCTGGAACTTCAGGCAGCAGCGGAACTATCCAATAAATGGACTTCGATATAGACTAGTGAGATTATAACGGACGGTTTAGAATCTTTGGTTATAATAACCTCTTTGGTTAAGTGTTTACACTTTGCTTCGTCGTCTTCAGCTCTTCTCGTGGGCTTGAAGTCCAGTAGTAGCACAATTTTAGTTTTCTTTGAGACATATATCATCTTGTCATCCCAAAAATTACATGAACTGAATAGTAAACAAACGGTGTTCACCATTTGGTCCCCCCTACACTAGCTTGTGTGGACGCGACCGCACTACTTGATCAATAAAATAGCTAGCTTAAGCTACTGAAAAGCAATTTGATTGAAGTGACTTTTTTTTTTTGTGGTGCTGACATGCTCAGGTTGTCACTAAACGTGTCTGATAACATTATCGGGTTTCCGTTATCTAAAAGATTTTCAACGTAATGGCTCAATATTTAAATGATTTCGACAATGTGGATGAGGTCGTTGGCTGCAGTCTGTCTCTCCCCCCCCTCTCCCTCCCCTGCTCTTCATCTGTATACTTCATCCATTGACTATAGCCTACTCTGGCTCAAATGAATACGAAATTATATCGACCTCATCCACACTGTCAATCATTTAAATATTGAGCCATTACGTTGAAAATCTTTTAGATAACAGGAGCCTATAATTTCTGTAGCCTACTCTGAAACAACAGACTACCTCAATGCCTTTTTCTCACCTCGCGTTCCACTCTCCACACCGCTGTCTTCGGACAAAAAGTCACGTCCTGAGATCGATTAATGTTGTCAGACACTTTTAGTAACAATCTGAGCCTTGAAAAGAAAAAAAAAAAAAAAAAAAAAAAAAAAAAAATAAATATTAATTTAATATTTTATTATATTTTTTTTTTTAATGCACAAAATAAAAAAATATAAAAAAAAAAAAAAAAAAAAAAAAAAAAAATAAGTAAAAAAAAAAAAAAAAAAAAAAAATAAAAAAAAAAAAAAAAAAAAAAAAAAAAAAAAAAAAAAAAAAAAAAAAAAAAAAAAAGAAATAAAAAGATTGTAGGGGG